>NC_041386.1:735163289-735169008 GCF_002162155.2 Triticum dicoccoides | reverse complement strand
CACCTAGTTAAGCAATGGTTTTATCCTGCATTCAGAAATATGTCCAAATTAGTACAAGCTGGTTACATGAAAAGTTAAGATGTCCCTAGCAAAAACAGTGTATAAAAATTCATATCAAAGGAAACAGCAACATATACCTTCAAAAAAATTGAGCAGCTTTATACACTGGCATCTTTGTCTTGGAATTAACATGAACTTAATATAGTTCACAAGATGATATAGTTCACAAATTAACATACCTAAATGAAACAATATTGCTACAGATCACTTGATGAATTCCTATTCCTACACCATCGAGTGGAAGGTACAAAAGCACAACTACATGATAAAATAAAAACTAGGACCTAAAAACATTTCAAGAAAACAATACGACATTAAATATGGGAAATGCCAAATAACCTTCGAGACTGGTGCACCTTCTTATCCCTCTGATCTATTTTAAAGCTTCTTGACCTATAAGACCATGTAAAAAATCATTTGTTGAACTACCAGACCATGACATGCTCACAATCAATTGAGTTATATTCACCTCTTTTTTTCCTTTTTCCACTTGTTGTTGGGTGTGAACCCTGCTTCCTCTTTGTGCCACTTCCTTTTGTGTGTGCTATAGATGGTGGGTGAATAGTGATCTCACTTGGAAACGATACTCCAATAAATGACTCAATTTCTTGCACCTTTGTCTGTTGGCATCCTGTTCCCATATTCAAGACATGGTCAACAACATCAGCAATACCCTTATGCAAATATTTCATCTTCTCCTCGGAATTTTTGGCAGCCATCATGCCCATATTGAACTTAGTGTATGTATCTGAGTATAGTTGATTAATGGTGGGCGAAAGTGATTTAGTTGACCCTTGAAGTATGTTTCCATTTGAGTCAAGTACCTTCGTCTTTGTAACCATTTTTGTCCACCTATCAAGAATATAATGCCTTGGGATCTCCTTGAATTTCTCTCTCTTGAGGACAATGATGATGTGCGAACAGGGTATACCCATAGATTCAAACAATTTACAAGAACAATGTGCAATCTTTGTCGCAGTGTTGTACATCACCTTTCTAACTTTACCACTTAAATCAGAGATACGAGTGGTCTGTACCTCACCAACTTGTTCTATTGAAAGTACATCACGCCTGTCCCTAGCAGCGATCACCTCATCTTGAAATAGATGAAAAATAGTATGAGTATAGACATCCCTAGCATGACTCTCGATGCTCCAAGTGGTCTCTAATACGGGAAGCGTATGAATTGTGTTATTGTCATCCTCCAATTCCTTTTGGCGCTGCTCTTCAATGGCAGTTTCAAACCTTATCCAAAAATCAAGTAAAGAGAGTCGACGATTCACAAAGTGACCAAAGAAAGCATTTTCACTCTCAGATCTTGATGTAGTCCGCAATAACCCGCTAAGGAAGACACCTTTGAAATATGCAGGTATCCATGATTGACGAATACCAAACTTGCCAGTCAACCATGTATTGCTCTCTAGTCCATAGTGTGAAATTACTGCCGACCACTTTTCCTCAAATTCGTCCGGAGTCTCTGAACCCCAAACACATGCACTAAATTGCTTACGGAAATCTTCATCATTGAATAAATCATGACCGACATACTGTCGTACTTTGTAGAGAATATGCCACATGCAAAGTCTATGTACAGTTTGAGGGAATACTTCTTTGATTGCAGCTTTCATGCTTTGGTCCTCATCGGTAATGATAAGTTTAGGTGCAACACCTCCCATTGCCTTTAGAAAGGTCTTGAATAACCATTTGTACGACCAAACCTTTTCATGGCATACAAATGCAGCACCAAATGTAACACATGCCTTGTGATGGTTCACACCAGTGAAAGGGGAAAAAACTAGGTTGTATTGATTAGTACTATATGTGGAATCAAAGGACATCACCTCACCAAATAGTGCATAGTTCTTTCTGCATGTACCATCAGCCCAAAAAATGTGGGTTAACTTGTCCTCTTCATCTCGTTCATAATCAAAGAAGAAAGTTGGATTGATACTTTGCTTACTCTTCATAGCATCAATGATTGTTTGTGCATCTGCATCTTTAATTATCTCAGCGATATCACGACCATAATTCTGTAAATCACGCTTCGTGCATCCAATATTTGCCTGCCCGCCCTTTTGTGCACTCAATAAGCGATATGTTTGGCAAGGGCCCATCAATGCTTTGCGACAAGTGAAAAATGTGCTCCTCAATTCACTACTGACTTCTCTATTAGATCGCAGGAACTGTTTCTTACTCAGCGAGACAAGCTGATGTGTGTGTTGAAGCACGAATCGGGCGACTACATACTTGCCATCACCTCTTCTCTTTAAGCCAATCATAGCCTCACAACCACACCTAGTTATCTTCACTTTCCTATTGGACTTCTTGACATGATCATTCGGTACACATTTCTCCTTCCTCCATCCTTGCCTTGCACAAACAAATCGCTTCCACACTGGTACACCACCATCCCCTTTATGCTGTGTAAATATCCGAACCGAAAAACCAGCCTCATGAGCATAATGTTTGTAGAAAATCTCACCATCCTCCCATTTATCAAAGACCATGCCAATTGTGGGCTGCAAGCTTTCATCACACTCTGGCTCATATGTTGAACCCTGGACCAAAACAACACAATTATCATTTTGGAAGATAAAACTTGCTAATTCTATATTGAACATTAAACAATACTTACGCGGATCGGCATGCTTCTTGTTTTCCTTGGTGTAGTGTAACTATCTCCACTGCATGAAGCCAATTCATTTCCATCCTTCCAAAGAAGGAAAAAAAAATAAATTTAGATACATTATAACTAAGCACTTTTCCTGCCCTATCAGGCTATTAACAAATAAATGATACGGTACAGCAAGGAATAATTATTTAATTGACCAAATTATGTACCTTGAAATTGGTATTGGCATCATCTTCAAGCAAAACTGGAGTAGTAGATCCTACGCTCTGACCAATGCTCTCCATTGGCTCCATCATCGACTACTTGGTGCAAATGAAATATGGATGTCAGCCAGTAACAGTGACATAAAGGCATGTGACGCTACGTGCAGCAGTGACATAAATTCGAAATGGCAATAACCTGTATGTGAGTATTACACTATTGGTACATAGATAACCAAGAAAGTATCCGTCATTGTTCAGTGTGCTAAGTACGAACAGTTTGTTACTCACCCTCCATGTCATTGTTCTATTTGTTAGGAATATAAACAGTGCTAATAGCGTATTTACCCATAACATTTGTTAAATCCCAGCTGAATATAAATGGTCAGTAAGCTACAGCTGCATAGATTTCTAGTACTCAGTTGTCTCAGGCTGACATAGAATTCAACTGGGATTTTTGTTAGCCAAACATTCTTGGGCCTCGTCTGGTATGAATTCAGTGAATCACTCAATCTATAGACAGTACCTAGCAATAGTCTAAATGTTCACTTACTCGACTAATAATACATTTTGGTCTGAACTTGTGCTAGTCTGTACATGTGATTTTCAACTATACTATATGTAGAAAGATTCTATTACACTCTATAAGAAAGATTATGTGTATAATTCAGCTAAGGAGAGGAAGCCACAGACAACATTTAAACACTGCTAGATTTCATGTTTAGCAATATGTTGTAACAGAGTGACTGAACAAGAACTTTTGTCCACATGGCAAGCAATTTTCTAATTCTGCAAAGATTAAAATACTGATGCATATATCTGCTCTGAACTTAAACATCTACTGGTATTGCATGGTGAGACATGAAATTTCCATAACCACAACTAACATTAGATGTAGCTGTACTTCCATAATTTTTTCGCTTCTTTCGTTTGTTGTCATACAGTTGCAACTAGTTTCAGTTCATAGTTTTAGGCACATCATAGCAGACTTCCAGGACTACATTATGGAGAGCAATACATGATACTATGAAATTGGAGGATGAACTAACCAAATGCAATGCAGCTCCTTCAACATTAGTTGAGGACCGGGCAGCAGGCAAGCATGGACTACAACTCACGCCTGCTCCAGATTCGCCAATGCATGCAACACCACAATTGGAGGAGGCAGATTGAGCTCCGACCATTGTGGTCGGCACCAAGAAATTGACATGTACATCTTGATTGAGGCCAGCTGCCGGCAGCGATTGGTCATGCAATATGGTAGCCGTCGGTGCCGGCAAGGCATGCCTCATCGTATCCCACTCGAGTGACTCGGATAGGAATCGACCGAACGACACCGACTCCCGCAGCGCGGACATCCAGTCCTAAAATCAAATAATAAGCAAAATCAAAAATTCATTTGCGAGAAAACGGACCAGATGCATACGGCGAAGGAGGCGCTGCCTCTTACCTGATCGTCCTTGCCGAGGGTCTCCGGATCCCGCGACGGCAGGGGAAGGTCCATCTCGGCTCCTATGAAACCGACCAGATCTGAGCCAAGGAATCAGCACGCGCGCGAGCTCTATAGGATGTGCTGGATTTGGGCTATCAACAGTGGATGGGGCATGCTCGCGGCGGCGGCGGCAGGAGACATGCCCTAGGCGGCGGCGGCGGCGGCGGTGCGAACTGTATCAGGGAAGAAGCGAACAGAGAATGGATATGCACTTCGTCGCTGAATTACGGAATAGACCAGGGTGTTTTTTGCATACATTGCAACGCCAAGAGACCCCTCTCAATCCTGTACCACCAGTCCAGATCGAACGGCCCACCTAGTCTTGTATCACGGGAGCACCTCACGTATCGTATCACCAGATATCTACCCCATGAACAAAACTCAAGAATGTTATTCTCGGATAGAGTATTTGGGGCCGAAGTTGTTTGTCCTCCCAATCTTAAAGATGTCGCAGCTGAAATTCTCAAGAAGTGTGGCGGATTGCCAGTTGCAATAATCACTATAGCTAGCCTATTAGCTACCCAGGTGAGATCAAAGAAACACTGGAGCATAAGAAAATCTTTGTGTGCCCAATCTGCCCCAAATCCTTCACTGAAAGAGATAAAAAATATATTAAACCTTAGCTACATACATCTTCCGGCTTCATCTTCGGGCATGTTTTTTGTACCTTGGTTTGTATCCTGAGGACCACATCATAAGGCGAGATCAGCTAGTTAAACAATGGATAGCTGAAGGCTTTGTCAGCAGTTTGCATGGGCCAGATTTGGAGGATGTTGGCAGAAGTTATTTCAGTGAGCTCGTCAATAGAAGAATGATTCTGCCGTTGCAAACTGAGTATGGAGAGGTGTTGTCTTGCACAGTACACGACATGATGCTTGATTTGATCCTAAGCAAGCGTGTAGAAGATAATTTTGTAAGTGTGGCATGCAATTATGAGAATCACTACTGGAATCAGCTACTTTGCCATCTGCCAGATCTTTGCCGTCCGCTACCAAAAAGCCGACGGCAAAGAAATGGCAGACGACAAAGAAGCTCTTTGCCATGCGCCATTTCGTTGCCGTCCGCCAGCTGACGGCAAAGAATCTTTGCCGTTAGCCAGCTGACGGCAAAGAGGGAGGTGGCCCCCACCCACCCGCCCGTTTAAAAAAAACTTAACACATCACCTCTTTGCCGTCTGCTAGCAGACGGCAAAGAGAGATAACGGCGGACAGCAAAGAGTGGCGGACGGCAAAGAGCCGAGTATCTAACGGACGCCACCCCCCCGCCCGTTACTCTCCTTCTCTTCCTCTCTCGTCCCCGACCACCCTAGCTAGATCCACCGCTGCCCCCGCCCCT
>NC_041386.1:735151239-735162634 GCF_002162155.2 Triticum dicoccoides | reverse complement strand
CCGACCCCGACACGACACACAGACACCCCGACACCCGAACCCCCGAGGCCGACAGGGTCTTATATTTGTGAATTATTAGTTAGGTCATATATTTTTCGATTTTGTTATGAAAAACATCATATATAATTGTGTTGATCGGGTTGATTTAAATGTGCAGTTGTTTCACCACTGCGAGGTTTGGTGTTCGACGACCTCGCCATGCGTTTGACGACCTCTGCCCCTTCGTTCGTGGGTGAGCACAAATGACATGTCCTCCTCCCCCATTAATTATTTGCTCTATTCCGGTGTTCGTGCCGATGAAACTTGATAGCTAGTTATATATGTGTCTTGAATCATCAGTATGCGTAAGCAATATGTGTCTCCCGTACATCGAGTAAGTTCTCGGTACATTGTTTCGCAACTTCTATTTCCTTTGAACTGCTCTTATTCCTGGATATTTCATACAGTCGATACGTCGCCCTATTCTCGTATGGAGCGATGATCCAAAAGGATTCCGTCGAAGAGTATGAGCTTCTCGCAAAGCAAGGAGGCGGCTATCCCGGTTTCATCTATTGGTTCAAACAAACGGTAAATTCTATTAGACAATTTCATTTCATTCACTAATTTGTGCGTAATGCAACAATCCTTCAAATTAAACTTGTAGGCTAATTCAGAGTCTATGGACGCCGAATTGAGACAAGTCGCTAATGGTTTTGACTATAAGGTCCGTTCATTTGACAAATACGACATCAACGGGTACCGTTTTCGTACCTATGGCAAAGAGCTATCTATGGCCGACCGAAAGTCTACAAATTGTTGTGTATCTGCTATCGGCGAAGGAGGTACCGAGTATTATGGGAGAGTTGAAGCAATTTATGAACTTCTATTCTATGGTGAAAACCCACCGAATGTCGTAGTCTTAAAATGTTATTGGTTTCAGCCGAAGGAGAATAGAAGGACTCATGAACATATAGAGTTAGTTGAAATCAACCAAAGCACCCATTTAGATGTTCCTGATGTCTATATTACGGCTCAACAGGCGACCCAAGTATTCTATCTACCCTTGGCCTGCCAAACTAATCCAAATCTGAAAGGTTGGGATGTCGTTTATGAAGTGCCGCCACGTGCTAGACTATCTCCCCCAAAGGAAGAGGATTATGAACCTCACATTAACCCAGACACATATGAAGGAGAATTTTTCCAAGAGACACGTCTTTCCAAAAAGCGTTTCAAGAACCGGTATACTTCACCCCAAAACATTGAAGTAGACAGCGACAGTGAATCCGACATCACCCCAGAGGAGGAACAAGAAGAGCCGGAACAAGAAGAGGTTACTGCTGCGGACGACCTCTCAATGCTTGACCGATTACGTAAAGGTGGCCTTCCACATGTTGATGCCACTGAACCCTATGAGCCCGTCATTGATTATAGTGATGATGATGATTATGCATTTATTGATGATACTGATCGAGATTATTAGTACTGTCAGGTATTCAATTTTTTTATGTTGTACTTGATGATGATACACTTAAGTGATATACATATTATTATTCATGTCGGTATTTTTTTATGTTGTACTAATTTCGTTTACGCTTTGTCATGTCAGGTGTTGAAAGATGGAAGGGGAGCCGACTGAGGCCAAGGACAAATGTGCCCAAATTGAAGGTGTGCCTCACCATCAAGGTAGCTCCAGCTTATATCAGTTCGGGCAGAATTGGGTATGTGGTTTGCTTCATGATTAATGCAATTCATTCATCATGCTAGCTTGAGCCCTTTAATTACTAATTTACTTTGTTTCTCTCTTTCAGGCATGCTACAATAAGACGGATAAGGTGCCAGAGGGGTACGACCTGTATGCCATGGCCCACACTGCCTCTTACAAGCAAGTCAAGGGGAAGGCGAGGAAATGAGAGGAGTTTAACCCGAGCCAGATTCCCTACAATCCAGAGCAGGTGATGATATCTAGTGGCGGGAGGTCCCGTGGCTCCATAGACATTGATTCAGAGATTGCTCCTGAGACCACGGTGAGTTTAATTTGAATGGACGTTACTTGCTAGTCTTAACATTTGAGTGTCGTCATGCTAACGAAACATTGAAAATGATCTTTGGTGCAGCGTAACTCCACACAAGCATCACACGATCCTTCTCCAGCTACTGGCATGAGCCAGCCCGCTCCCACACCTCCATGATCAAGGTAAGTTTTTCTAGTTTTTTGCTTAACAAATGCATAAAGACCTAGACTTAGCTTTATTTCATCCAATATGCTTACCTTAATGACCTAGAGTTAGCTTCTTTTCCTGCAAAATCACTTAATAAGCTTACTGACCTCCAAAACCAGCCATTTTACCTAAGTTAGCTCTAAAACGATCTATACTTAACTTTGTTTCCTCCAAAATGACCTAAGTTAGTTATATTATGCTTAGTTAACTAGGTTTGCTCAATAATGACATGTACTTACCTTACTTATGTAAAAAAAAGCATAATTAGCTTAGTTAGCTCATAAACGATCCATTTTACCTACTTTAGCTCTAAAATGATGCATTTTACCTAAGTTAACTCATATACGATCCATTTCACCTAAGTTACCTCACAAACGATGACGTGCTTCTTCTTCTAGTCTTCTTCTTCTAGTCACCTTTTCCTAACTTTCTTATTTGCCATTTTGCAGATTTCATTCACTTCTCGGAAGCTAGCTTGCTATGATGGAGTGCTTGTTTTTTATTTCATTCTCTTCTAGTATTCTTCTAGCTTGCTACAATGAAACTTGCTATCTTGATGAAACTTTGCATTGTAATATGTATGTGCAACTTCCTAATGGTTGCAACTTATGTGTGTGTGCAACTTGCTATGTATGAGTGGATGGAACTATATATGTATGTACGATGAAACTTATGTGTTGTTAAATAGCCCTATGAAATATATCTATATATGTCATATATATTTGCTGTGAAAATTGTTGGATTTAAAAAAAACAGGAAAAAAAAGCCAATATGCAGGATCTTTGCCGTCTGCCACTCACGGCAAAGGGCTCTTTGCCATCAGCAGCGGACGGCAAAGAGGCCACGTGGCAGGCAACTGTGCTTCCTGGGAGGCTGACCAATTTGGTCAGCTTGCCTACAGTGGCTGATGGCAAAGAGAAAAAAACTTTGCCTACAGCGGCGGACGGCAAAGGCCTTCCGAAGTTTGCCGTCAGCGGCCGACGGCAAAGGCTTGCCGTTAACCACCTAACGGAGTAACAACGCATTTATTGTCGTCTGCATTCTTTGCCGTCCGCTGCTAATGGCAAAGGCCCCTTTGCCGTCAGCCGCCCGAAGCAGACGGCAATGTAGCTCTTAGGCGTCCCGTACTTTGCCGTCCACTTTTGCCGTCCGCCATCCATGCCTTTGCCGTCCGCTGTGGCTGATGGCGAAGTAGCTGATTCCTGTAGTGAATATGGCTAATAATCCCCTAGTGCAGGGAATCATTGTAGCAATTTCCAAAGGTGGAAGTGATAAGTATGGAGTGTCGAACCCACAAGGAGCTAAATGTAAGATCAATATTCTCTCAAGTCCTATCTGCCACAGATACGACTCTACGTACACCGAACGTTTACTTACAACTAGAAACGAGAAATACAACTATGTGATGGGTATGAAGAGGATAACTTTGCATGGTATCGGAGAGCTAAAATATAAAAGTAGGTGCTGTTATCATAAAGTTAGAATATATTACTTAAGTATTATAAATAGCGAGTGTGGAATAATGATGGGTCCAGTGGCGAATCTAGCACGGAAATGAAGGGTAGGCTCAAAGCAAGTTCCTAGGTCTAATTAGCAATGTATTGCAATTATTGGATGTAAAACACCTCGGTATAATTGTCAAGTAGTATATTTAGTTGAAATAGGATTTTTGGAGGGTAGGCTTCAGCCTAATGAAGCCCCCCTAGTACAATCGCCACTGGATGGGTCCGTGTGCGGAATTATCCTAGGCAATCGTTAACAAGACCGGTAGTCGTCATTGCAATTTCATATGAGGGAGAGGCATAAGCTAACATACTTTCTCTTCTTGGATCATATGCACTTATGATTGGAACTCTAGCAAGCATCCGCAACTACTAAAGATCATTAAGGTAAAACCCAACCATAGCATTAAAGCATCAAGTCCCCTTTATCCCATACGCAACAACCCCCTTACTCGGGTTTATGCTTCTGTCACTCAAGCAACCCACTATAAGCGAATCATGAACGTATTGCAACACCCTACAGTGGGAATCCCTCACGCTTGCGCGACACGGAGGACACAATAGGACAACACCAAAATAAAACATACAATTTGTACCAATCTAGATCATCAATCAACCCAAAGACAAAGGATATCTACTCAAAACATCATAGGATGGCAACACATCATAGGATCATAATATGTGGCATAAAGCATCATGTTTAAGTAGAGATTATAGCGGGGTGCGGGAGAGTGGACCGCGTAAAAGAGATGAGGATGGTGATGATGATGGTGATGTTGATGAAGACGATCACCGCGGTGATGATTCCCCTCCCGAAGGCACTCCGGCGCCACCGAGAGAGAGGAGGAGAAGTTCCCCCCTTGTCCTTCCTCATCCATGGCCTCCCCCCTGGATGGGGAGAGGTTCCCTCTCTGGTCCTTAGCCTTCATGGCGATGATGGCCCCTCCGAGATCCTTCCCCATGGCCTCCGGTGATGATGGCCCCCTCCGGCAAGGTGCCAGAGACGGCCTAGATTGATTTCTCGTTGCTACATAGGCTTGCGGCGGCGGAACTTCCGATCTAGGTTATTTTCTGGAGGTTTGGGTATTTATAGAAGAGGTTAGCGTCAAGGAGAAGTCAAGGGGCCCCACAGGGAGTCCACGAGGCACACGGGCGCACCCCCACCCTCGTGGAGCCCATGGGACTCCCCTCAGGTAAATTTTTGTTCCATTATTTTTTATATTTTCCCAAAAAAAATCTCCGTTGATTTTCAGCGCATTCCGAGAACTTTTATTTCTGCACAAAAACAACACCAAGGTAGTTCTACTGAAAACAGCGTTAGTTCGGGTTAGTTCTAATCAAATCATACCAAAATTATATAAAACTATTGTAAACATGGCATGAATACTTCATAAATTATAGATACGTTGGAGACGTATCAATGGCAAGACTACTGCATTCTTGCAAAAACAAGGTTCGTCGATTATCGCTGAGCTCCATGACTCTTGGTGGAGCAACATATGACACGTCTGTTGCTGCTAGGCTGTCACAAGTTCGAACATATATACAATGAAGGAACTATAATTTAAGGTAATTTGGTTCCTCCCTGATGCTATCATGCATGAAGTATGCCCGTAGAGATCCATGTGTTGAAGACAACCTTGATTGACCTAACGATTTGAAAGAAGTCGGCGGCGGTGTGAGATTGTGAGATGAATAAGAGAGAGATCGGCGAGAGATTCATATTTGACACCGTTTTGGACATGCAGGAATATTATTGTTAATGGATTGAACATATATGTCACTCGTTCCTAAATTAGCTTCCAACAAAGAAATTCTGAACATATATTCTTTAATATATCCATTCTTGTATATTCATTAGGCACACATCAGTTCTGATAAGCCATATATTAAATATGATTTAGGAATAGAATGTGATTAAAAGAAATCAGATCCAAGTATAATTGGAGAAAACAAAATGGTTTAGCGGCTGCTTGTCCTAGATTGTTCGTTCTGAATAGCCAGTGTCAAAATTCATTGATGTATTGCTGGCAAGAAAAAGACCACGTCCTGGAAGAACTGTAAATTTCTTGTTTAAAACTTTGTTAGTGGTTGCAGAGTCACATCCATAAGTAATTTTCTCTCTAGTATATACAGGACACACCACTTTTATAAATAATGTCTCCTGCGGGGTTGCACAATAAGGAAAAGATGAATAAAAGTCATAGATCTCAGAGCCATCAGAAGAAATCGAAGGGTCTATGGAAAGAAATATACATACCTAACAGTGTGGTAGTATCTAGCTCTGGACTTTGTGATGTGTATATGCATGAAGTCTTGCATCTTGCCTCACGCCTCAGGTGTCGTGGTGTAGCACCAACAGTCGCCCCTTGCCTTCGAGCCTTTGAGCGTCAAGCAACTGGTCGGTAACCACCATGCAAGAAACCATGTCAACAACATCTCGACCTCCTACGCAGTGGGGACAACGACTCCTCGATCGATGACGCGATGGCAGCAGAGGGGCAGGAGAGGCTAGGATCTGTCCCACAAAGTCGCCATGGTCCAGATCTTGTTGTACAGATCCTGCGCGAGGTGCTGCCATGTTGCCATCACGCACAGCAGGTGGCCTTGAAGATAGAAAGAACTCAGGTCATAAATCGGGTGCGACGCAACGATGATGCAACATGGACAGATGCTTCACGCTTCGCAAGGTCATGCCAGCAATAGCATGGAAAGATTCTCCATAGAAGATATGTTACTACCCGCCTGCAAAGGAACGAAGCTGATGATTAGGTTTTATATGCCTGGGACGGGGTGGTGGATAGGCTGGGGTGGTGCTGGGGAAAAGGAAAGGAAAACAGAGACGGGGTGAATTTGTTTGCAGGTTTGATTGGGACAGATTTGTTTTGAAGAAGGAACAGAGACGGAGAGTCAATGGCGTAGGAATACTTCAGGCTGTTTTTTCTAGGGAAGAGAAAGAAGACCGTGGAGTAGCATTGTGGGCCTTATCTCTTTAGGCTTATTAAGAGTTTTATTTCCTCCATCCGTGAAAGGATTGTTCTCTAGCAATTTTTCTTTTGGCCGATTGGCTAGCTTCTATTTTTTTTTATTTTGGAGTCGCTAAATTCTATCTTTTACGGCCGTGTAAGCATATTGTTCATTTTCACGGTTTGTTTTGTTAAAATAACAAATTTTCTTATTCGCACAAAAAAACTGATTTTTTTTTCAAACTGTCAAAGTTGAGATATATGTCGATTAATCTACACCGTAATAATTCGGTCCCACCAGATGAACGGCTCGTAAAATCTGATTAACGTGAGAATTTACGGGAAGTCAAGATTAGTATAGGTATAGATTAGGATTTTTTTTACATTAGTTGCTTGATTCAGAGGATCAAATCCTATATAAGTTTCCTCTAAGAATTCCTTTGCACTCATAGGATAGGAATATTAGGAACAGGAAAATTAATGGAAATGAGATGACATGTATCTCAATTCCTTAGGAAAAAGAACTAAATTCTATTGATGTGTATGAATCAAAGAGGCCTTAACTAATCCTCGAGATCATTTATATATACCTCTAGACAATGATGACAAAATTAAACTTGTGTTGTTTATCTAAAATAAACAAGATACCACCTTCATAAACTAGATTTTCAAACCATGAAAAATTAAGCTCGGTAAGAGCAACTGTAACAGATTCCATGTAACTTTTAAATTCTTAAAGAATTGTTTGTATTGGAAGTTAGCTCACTCTAGCATATCACCAAAAGTTGCTTAACAACCGATAGCTCCCAGCGAGTTTTTTCCCCATCCCAATAAGTAAGTTTTTTTCTCTCTGCGCAAGTGTTATTCCTATTTTAATAAACTAACACTTCCTATATTAAGCTAGTTGCACACTCCTTGTTTGATAGAGGGGGGAAAACTTTCTACAAATATTGTGTTCTTCCTGAATTTATTTAACTTGTACTTCTCTTATTAACCATAGTGTAGTTAGATAGCACAAACATTATGGCAATTACGAATTACCGTTTTCCTCACATGACATTGCTATTTTATTAAACTTGTACTCCCAATCGGGAAAATTTTCAGATATAAACTCTTCATGATTGATGGCAACTTGTACTATTGTGTGCTCTTGTTCTAAACTCTGACATTTTTTTAAATGCTTCATTTCTACTTTTATGTCTGCAAAATATTATTCTGAATCAAACTTATAACAATAAATTTGTCACCTTTGTTTATTGATGTTTCTCTTCTTCACTAAAGTTGCTTAAACTCCTCTAGCCATACAAACTCACTAAACAATTGTTTCTTCTCCCAATTAATCATGTTGGTGCCAATCTTCAGATCAAAGGTTCATAAGTCATTTGCTCAAAATTGGATTATCTACCTTGATGTTCACTCACTCGTAATGTGCCGACATCATATCACCTGGATGTTTCAACTTTGCAAGCTCATGCTTCTCTCTCAGTCATCTCCTTGTCTAGATGAATCTTCTACATCTAAATAGCTAGCCCCAACTAACACATTTCTCTTAACATACAAGCATGACACCTCAGCATGCAACATGAGTGAAAAAAAACCACCTCACGATGCAACCATGCATAGGAAAAAGGTTACCTCAACTTGCAAACATGCATGAGAATTTCCATGCTATCATGTTATTTATATATTGTATATTGTAAATTTTTACAAAGAAACAATAATAAAACACACTAAATCATGCATATTTTTAGTTATAGTTCTCATGTTTCATACACCAAATCTAACTGAAATATATTGCAAAAAATCCCCGAAATAACATGCGTGTTATCATCTATTATATGTAGTTCGTATACATGGGATATATACATAAATGGTGATGGAAAATAATAAATCCTACCTACAGTCTCACTGGTCCTAAATGGCAGGCCAACAAAAGTCCAAACAAGTCAACAAGGTCTAGGGCGATCAAGAAAAATCCAAGTCACTGATTCAAGAAATTTTTTCATAGTTAACCACTTCAAAAAAGACAAAACAACAGAAACAAATGTGAACAATTATAATAAACAATTAAGATTCTTTAGTCTAAATAAGGCCCAAACAAAATTGTTGGTTGAAGAATTAAACTCATTTTATTATTATTTGCAGTTGTGAGTAGTACTAGATTCATTTCCCATGATATAATCATTCAAAACAATCGGGTGACCCCGATTACCATCAGTTTATTCTTATACTGGCCGAGTCAAATTAATATGTCTTTTAGTGATGTCAGATCTATAGTTCTGCAACTATGAAGTACTCAATTGATTTATTCGTAAAAAAATAATGACGTTTATTATAATGGCAGTCACTTAATCAATCGTCATGCTTTCACACCTTAGCAATGCATAAAACAAGAAATTTACGCCTCACAGATTTGTTAATATGTACGAATGAATAGCTCAGAGAGGTGTGTCACAATATTTAGTGCTGATTGTGTGGTATATGTGTGTATTGGGTAAAGCATCATATGGTCATTGCACCAATTTATACTAAATATTATTACTTATTTACATCTCATTATCACAAAAATGTAACTAGTGTTTTCATTATATCTAACAATGTTTACCCCGTAGTCGCAGTAGCAATATTTAAGCTCAAACATTAATTCCACACTATACAAGCTTCCCTCATTATAAATGCAATAAGGAAAGTAGAAAGGCATTTTATAATGGAAAATGTGTTATTAAAAACAATATGTTTAGGTTATTTGTCAAAATAAATTTTAGTGATCTAAGTATAAACAAAGCACAATAAATGACAATATCGCATGTATCCATATGTGGAATAATTAGTTCTATTTATTTAGACATAACAAACCCAACCATATTTCGGGTTTGTTTGGGGTGGTCTACATATGCATTGTGCTTGACATTTTATATTTATTATTGCATGTTATATGTGTTTGTGAGTGTTTTATCTATAAATATCTTGATAGAGGATTCTAAGATCCACGGGTCTAAGAAATAGATTTTATTTATTTCATCTCTATTTTCACTATTTATCTATTATTAGTTAGGTCATCCTCTACTATTATTGATCCATGGTGTTTACTGTTTAATGATGTCTGATCGATGTTTGGTTACATAATACTAGCTCCATCCGGAAGTACTTGTCGCTCAAATGGATTTACCTAAACATATTTTAATTCTAGATACAAGTATTTCGACATGGAGGGGTACTTCATATGTCGTCTAAATAATTTAATATAGTGTCTAGTTTCTAAAACCATTGCCATGTATCGAATTTAATTTTTGTATAATAATAAATGATGTAACGAATACATGATGGAATACAAACTATCTCCCTACAAAATGAAAAAAAAATCTCGCAATGAAGCATTTGTTAGTGCATGAGTTCTCTCTGTAAAAGAACAAAAATTGGGACGCGGAGTTTCTGTTCCTGGGCTCATCTGCACCCGCGTTCAGAAAAAAATCAAAACAAATACTAGAAAATTCGAAAAGAACCAAATTTTTGTGTAGTGGGTAATTTGATGCGTGAGGTCCGCTCGAAATTTCAACTCATTTCGACATCTGAGTAGCTCTCACCAAAAAAGATAAATTCTGGGTCTGCAAAAAAGTTTACTGTTCACGCACTGTTATGACCAGATTCAGTCAAATTGAACAGCAGCCTTGGCAGCTCTGAGTACACCGCCACCGGGAACCCCATCTCTTCCAGTCAAAACGTGGAGATGGCAGAGAAGTAGGAGGATGTGTCTCACTACTCTCACATGTCACACAAACCTAGCTAGCTCCGGCCTTTATAATGAGAAGCAGGCCGGCAGCAGGTAGAGAGAGCGAGAGTTGGATGTGAGATTATTGGTTGATGATTAATCCAGCGGTGTGGTGTTTGGCGTGGGGTTTCCTCTATGGCGCCTAGGGCGCCGCGAGCGATCTGGCGCGCACCCCCTCGCGCGCTGGGCGTTCACATAGGCTGGCCCATAACCAGGTTTTTCCTTTTCTTTTTTAATTTCCTTTTTTATTTCCATCTGCATTTTTATTTTTTATTTTTTATTTTTTTACCTTTTCATTTTTTTCGAATTTTGTTTTTCCAAAGTTGCTAACAGTTTTTGTATCGAATTCAAGAAATGTTCATCAATGCGTAAAAATGTTCAACGATTCAATTTTTTTCCTAAAAACTAAAATTTTGTTAATAGAATTCAAAAGTTGTTCATTCAATTTCAAATTTGTTTATTGATTTCAAAAAAATTCATCAATTTCAAAATTGGTTCATACATTTTTCAAAAAAATATTCGTGAATACAAATTATGTTCATCAAGCTTAAAAATGTTCATCAAATAAAAAATACTCAAAATTATGAACAAATACTCATACAAATTTTTTCATGAAAATAAAAAATATTCATTAAATTTTGAAAAGTGTTCATTCTTTTAAAATCACGAACATTTCTTAAAGAAATCAATTTTGGTAAAATTTGGAACTTCTATAAATTATGAAATATTTTGAAGAGGAAAAATAAATAAAATAAAAATTAAACAAAATGCAATAAAAATAAAAAACGAAATAAAAACAGGGTGGTCCAGCACCTCTCATGGGCGGCCCACTAGGGGCGCATGGGAGCGTAGGGGTGCACGCTGACATGTTCACCAGCGCGTCACGCGCCATATAGGAGGTCCCGTTTGGCACTATGTCGGGATAGGCAGGGGAGCACCTATTGGGCGCATAACACGTTG
>NC_041386.1:735150304-735151024 GCF_002162155.2 Triticum dicoccoides | reverse complement strand
AAAAAAGTTGCAAAGTTTGAATAAATTAATCATGAATCCAGAAAAATATTCGTGATTTAGAAAAATATTCACAGTTGAAGAGAATGTTCACGACTTCATTAAATAAAATTTCTCAAATTTAAAAAATGTTCATCAATTTGATTTTTTTATGATTTCGAAAAATAGCCATAGTTTCTAAAAATGTTCGTAAATTCAAGAACAGTTCACAAATTTGTAAAAAAATGTCATGAATTTAAAAATTGTTCATTATTTTAAATTATTGGTCATTAATTTTAAAAATATTCATAATTTCAAAAAAATTGAATCTGAAAACATGTTTGTGATTTTTAAAGAAAGTTCACAGTCTAAAAAAAAGTTTACGAATTTGTAAAAACAAAATCGAGATTTTGATAAAAAAAGATCATCATTTCATAAAAAGTTTGCAATTTTATAAAAATATTCCTGAATGTAAAAGACTTTCACAACTGGAATAAAAGTATAAAAATGGAAAAAATAGAGAAGAAAAGAAAACAGAAAAAGGAACGAAAAAGAAAGATGAAAAAGGAAAAGGAAGAAAAAATCAAAAGAAAAAAGAAAGGAAAAATAGAAAAAACCCGGTTCAGGAGGTGAAACCCCGATATGGGCTGGCCCAAAGAAACAACAACAAGCGAGGGGGACAGGCTTGACAAAAGGTGCACAACTCGATCCACACTGGGCGACCAGGCTTAGCCAGGGTCGGAC
>NC_041386.1:735097575-735150209 GCF_002162155.2 Triticum dicoccoides | reverse complement strand
TGACGGCCCCGGGCCCCCAAAACAAAGTGCCCCCTTCCTAGGTATGGACGATAGCATGGACCACTACCGTCCCAATCACCATTAGAGCATAAGAGAGACATGTGATGTGCGTCTCTTGGAGGAAGAAAGCTCAATTGGTTGCAGGAAGCTATCGGAACCATTTAGCATGACAATGCCCAATACCAATAGCACGTTGAGCTTTTCCTGTATAGCTTATGCAGTTGTTGTCGTCCTAGCCCTAGGCAATAGAACCTGCAATTGCTTGCAATTTACTTATCCCAATTTCAACACAATCAATAGGGACAATTTCAGTTTCAGTCCAGGCTCAACAATTGCATATGGCGCCTTACAGTTGTTGTCGTTGAATGGATTCTAATCATTACAGGTGCTTTGGTATGGAGCAAATGTCAGTTGCTATGAATAGTGGTTTACCCGATGAAGAAACTGGGTTACAGGACATGTGACACTGCTAACAAAAACGGTATATTTTGAGGGCAGTGATTTTTGGACTAAGTTGGAGAGATGGGCACTAGTAGAAAAAGGGTCTAATGTGCGGCTCATTAGTCCCGGTTTGAAAATGAGCCGGCACTAATGTGACCATTAGTGTCGGTTCCAACGGCTAGGCAAGACGCTCCCTTTAGTACCGGTTCGTGTGGAACCTTTAGCACCGGTTCGTGCCACGAACCTTGTACTAAAGGGTGTGGTGGCAGGATGTTGTCAGACTGGGGCCCGTCCAGCACCTTTAGTACCGTTTCTTGCCACGAACTGGTACTATAGGTCATCCTACATATAAACCCTTCGTCCAGCTCGCTCTGTTCTCCCCCTTTCCCCTCTCCCCTTCTCTGTTCTTCCTCTTCTCCCCTCGATCTCATCACACATTTTGCCCAAATTTTGTCCAGATTTGAAGGCCCCCATCCATTCAAGTGATCACAAATGTTAGCAACTTTGTCCTTTCATCTCTCATTGCTAGATTAGCTCTTGCAATGCTTTATATAGTGATTAATTTGTGGGTTTTAGTAATTTGGGAGGAATTATGTGGTAGTATATTTGATTTATATGCAATTTGAGATTAAAATAACTCTTAGTTTGAATATGTAGGGGTGCTTTACTTAGTGCCCTCCCGTCTCCGTCGTAACCACCGTCGATCGTCTGCACCAACCTGTCGCTGGCACCACCTTGTGGTGAGCCTCTTGTTCTTATCTTTTTTATATAAAAAAAATCATGTTTGTGTGATTTAGATATATAGTTACTTGTATAATTATCTTACCCGTACTTTGTTTGTTATACATAGTGCCATGGTTTTGATATCCGTCCCGTCGACCCTCGTCCATGTTATGATTCGGATGTGGTATATTCTCTTTTAAAACTATTTGTTGCATTTTGTGTTTATGACAAATTGTGCCCATCAAGTTGACTTAGATATTTTTATCTAGGAGGTATGTGAACCGTAAATTCCAACCGACCCTATTTTCGAGAGGTTAAATTTAGTTGAAAGAGAAAACGAGTATTTGAAAGAAAAATTGAAAAGAATTGAGGGGGAGAAGATGGAATTGGAGTTGCATGATCATCGATGTCGTCGATGATCACAAGATCAAGATGGAGAAAATGCGGTTGAAGATTAGAAAAATTAGAAAATATGCCATTGATAGTGTTCCTTGGTATCATTATGTTGTTGGATCAATTGTTACCTTAGTTGCGATCTTGATCGCATTTGTTGTTGCACTTAAATTCTTTAGCTAGAGAGTTATTTGTATGTTGCATTTAAGTGTTGTATATGAACTTTATGTATGAACTTGTATTAATTTGGTCTATTCGGTGGTGTGTAATGAAGATTGATAACCCACAAGTGTAGGGGATCGCAAAAGCTTTGGAGGGTAAAATATTTAACCCAAATTTATTGGTTCGACACAAGGGGATCCAAAGAATATTATTGAGTATTAGCTGTTGAGTTGTCAATTCATCCACACCTAGATAACTTAGTATCTGCAGCAAAGTATTTAGTAGCAAAGTAGTATGATAATAAAGGTAACAGTGACAAAGTTAAAAATAACAATTTTGTAGTGATTGTAATAGTAGCAACGGAAAAGTAAATTAGCGAAGCACAAGATGTAAAAAGCTCATAGGTATTGGATCAGTGATGGATAATTATGTCGGATGCGATTCCTCATGTAATAGCTATAACATAGGGTGACATAGAATTAGCTCCAGTTCATCAATGTAATGTAGGCATGTATTCCGTATATAGTCATACGTGCTTATAGAAAAGAACTTGCATGACATCTTTTGTCCTACTCTCCCGTGGCAGCGGGATCCTAGTGGAAACTAAGGGATATTAAGGCCTCCTTTTAATAGAGAACCGGAACAAAGCATTAGCACATAGTGAATACTTGAACTCCTCAAACTATGGTCATCACCGAGAAGTATCCCGATTATTGTCACTTCGGGGTTGTCGGATCATAGCACATAATAGGTGACTATAGACTTGCAAGATAGGATCAAGAACACACATATATTCATGAAAACATAATAGGTTCAGATCTGAAATCATGGCACTCGGGCCCTAGTGACAAGCATTAAGCAGAGAAAAGTCATAGCAACATCAATCTCAGAACATAGTGGATACTAGGGATCAAACCCTAACAAAACTAACTTGATTACATGGTAAATCTCATTCAACCCATCACCGTCCAGCAAGCCTACGATGGAATTACTCACGCACGGCGGTGAGCATCACAAAATTGGTGATGGAGGATGGTTGATGATGACAACGGCGACGAATCCCCTTCTTCGGAGCCCCGAACGGACTCCAGATCAGCCCTCCTGAGAGAAATTAGGGCTTGGCGGCAGCTCCGTATCGTAAAACGCGATGAAACTTTCTCTCTGATTTTTTTCTCCGCGAAACGGAATATATGAAGTTGGGGTTGAGGTCAGGGGGCCCACGAGACAGGGGGCGCGCCCTCCACCCTCGTGGACAGGGTGTGGGCCCCCTGGTCTTGATTCTTTCGCCAGTATTTTTTATATTTTCCAAAACTTGTCTCCGTGGATTTTCAGGTCATTCTGAGAACTTCTGTTTTCTACACATAAAACAACATCATGGCAGTTCTGCTGAAAACAGCGTCAATCCGGGTTAGTTTCATTCAAATCATGCAAGTTAGAGTCCAAAACAAGGGCAAAAGTGTTTGGAAAAGTAGATACGTTCGAGACGTATCAAAGATGTGCCGACAATGGATGTACGATGACCGATGCTCTCTCTAGTTCATTGATGGCGTGCATACTTTTCAGATAGCGGCTTAGGCAAACTAGCGGGTGGATGGTTTTATGCCTTGTCCATGTGCTGGCTGTAAGAATGGTCACAATTACTCTAACTCAAGAACCATTCACGTCCACCTGTTTGAGTCCGGTTTCATGCCCCACTATAATGTTTGGACCAAGCACGGAGAAAGAGGGGTTATGATGGAAGACAATGAAGAAGAAGAGGATGACGATAGCTATCCTGGCCATGGGTTCCCTGAATACAATGATACAACAATGGGGGAAGAAGCTGAGCCGGCCATGCGGGAAGAAGCTGAAGAAGAGGCATCAGATGAGCCCGCTGATGATCTAGGTTGGGCCATTGCCGCTGATGATCAGCTGAAGAAGAAATTGCAGTGCATGTTAGAGGATCACAAGAAATTGTTGTACCCGAATTGTGAAGGTGTCAATAAAAAGGAGGGCACCACACTGCAATTGCTGCAATGGAAGGCAGAGAATTGTCTATCTGACAAGGGATTTGGAAAGTTGCTGGTAATGATAAAAAAATATGCTTCCAAAGGACAACGAATTGCCCGATAGTACGTACGAAGCGAAGAAAGTTGTCTGCCCTCTAGGTTTAGAGGTGCAGAAGATACATGCATGCCCTGATGACTGCATCCTCTACCGTGATGAGTACGAGGATTTGAACGTGTGTCCGGTATGCAGTGCATTGCGCTATAAGATCAGCCGCGATGACCCTGGTGATGTCGAGGGTGAGCGCCCCAGGAAGAAGATTCCTGCGAAGGTGATGTGGTATGCTCCTATAATACCACGGTTGAAACGTTTGTTCCAAAACAAAGGGCATGCGAAGGCGATGCGGTGGCATGGAGAAGACCGTAAGAAAGACGGAAAGTTGAGAGTACCCGCTGACGGGTCGCAATGGAGAAAAATTGAGAGAAAGTACAGGGAGGAGTTTGCAGGTGACCAAGGAACGTACAGTTTGGTCTAAGCGCAGATGGCATTAATTCTTTTGGGGAGCAGAGCAGCAACCATAGCGCCTGGCCTGTGACTCTATGTTTGTATAACCTTCCTCCTTGGTTGTGCATGAAGCGGAACTTCATTATGATGCCAGTGCTCATCTAAGGCCCTAAGCAACCCGGGAACGACATTGATGTGTACCTAAGGCCATTTGTTGAAGATCTATTACTACTATGGAATGGAAAAGGTGTACGTGCATGGGATGAGCACAAACAGGAAGAATTTGACCTAAAGGCTTTGCTGTTCGTGACCATCAATGATTGGCCTACTCTCAGTAACCTTTCAGGACAGAAAAACAAGAGATACCACGGATACACGCACTGTTTGGATGATACCGATAGTATATATTTGGATAGTTATAGGCATCCCGTAAGATAGAAAGGCAATCATTTCAAAGGTGAGGCGGATCACCGGACGAAGCCTCGCAATCGTACTGGTGCTGATGTACATGATATGGTCAAGGATTTGAAGGTAATCTTTGGAAAGGGTCCTAGCGGACAACCTGTTCCGAAGGATGCTGAGGGACGCGCACCCATGTGGAAGAACAAATCTATATTTTGGGACCTGCCCTATTGGAAAGACCTAGAGGTCCGCTCCACAATCAACGTGATGCACGTGATAAAGAATCTTTGCGTGACCCTGCTTGGCTTCTTGGGTGTGTATGGTAAGACAAAAGATACACCGGAGGCACGTGAGGCCCAGCAACGTATGCATGGAAAAGACGACATACATCAGGGTCAGGCCAGCTACGATCTTACCAAAGAAGAGAAGGAAATCTTCTTTGAATGCCTGCTCAGTATGAAGGTACCGTCTGGCTTCTCGTCGAATATAAAGGTAATAATAAATATGGCAGAGAAAAAGTTCCAGAACCTAAAGTCTCATGACTGCCACGTGATTATGACGTAACTGCTTCCGGTTGCATTGAGGGGGCTTCTACCGAAAAATGTTCTATTAGCCATTGTGAAGCTATGTGCATTCCTCAATGCAATCTCTCAGAAGGTAATCGATCCAGAAATCATACCAAGGTTACAGAATGATTTGGTGCAATGTCTTGTCAGTTTCAAGTTGGTGTTCCCACCATCCTTCTTCAACATCATGATGCACGTCCTAGTTTACCTTTGCGAAGAGATTAACATTTTGGACCCTGTATTTCTACACAATATGTTCCCCTTTGAGAGGTTCATGGGAGTTTTGAAGAAATATGTTCATAATCGTGCTAGGCCAGAAGGAAGCATCTCGAAGGGCCATGAAAATGAGGAGGTCATTGAGTTTTGTATTGACTTTATTCCTGAGCTAAAGCCGATTGGTGGTCCTGAATCGCGGTATAAGGGCAGACTGGATGAAAAAGGCACGCTAGGAGGGGATCAAATAATATGTATGGACGGGCATTCTCTCACTGAAGGACACTACACAGTTCTACAGAATTCCGCCTTGGTGGCTCCGTATATGGAGGAACACAAGAATTTTCTACACTCCAAACACCGGGAGCAGTCTGACGACTAGTTTACATGTGAACATACAAGGACTTTCACTGGTTGGTTGCAGACACGTGCCACGCATGATGGCGATATTGAAAATGACATGTATTTGCTGTCCCAGTTACCATCTTCGAATATAATGACTTTCAAAGGGTATGAGATAGATGGGAATACATTTTACATGATCGCCCAAGATAAGAAGAGCACCAACCAAAACAGTGGTGTCCGCTTTGAAGCAACAACCAACACGGGAAAGGAAACATATTATGGTTACATAGAGGACATATGGGAACTTAGCTATGGAGGTGGTTTGAAGGTCCCTTTGTTTCGGTGCAAATGGGTCAATATGACACGAGGCGGGGTAACGGAAGACCCGCAGTACAGAATGACAACAGTGGATCTCAACAATCTTGCGTATGCAGACGAACCATTCGTCCTAACCAATGATGTGGCGCAGGTTTTCTATGTGAAAGACATGTCTACCAGGCCGAGAAAAAGAAAAGATAAGGAAGCGAATGGATCATACGATGAGCCAAAGGGCCACATAGTTCTTTCAGGAAAAAGAAACATCGTGGGAGTGGATGACAAGACAGACATGTCAGAAGATTATGAAAAGTTTAATGAAATTGCTCCATTCAAAGTGAATATTGATCCGAGCATCCAGTTAAATGATGAAGATTGTCCATGGTTATGGCGCAAAGGGACACACGCGAAGAAAAAGTTTCACACCCAAAGATCCCACACTGGCATTTGATAGACTTTACCGTCATCACTTTCTTCTGTAGTGACTTTCCAGACTTATATATCTGGAAAGTGCCGCTTCGAACAAACCGGAGGGAATCTTTGTAATAGTTAGGGTACTTATGTCTTTTGGTATTTGAAACGCGAATAAATTTTATGTGCAAAAACTGGATGCATGCACTTCGTCTACAAATTAGTTCGTCAAATAATTCAAATTTAAACTATTCAAATTTGAAAACTACTGGCACTAACAGAAAGTTTGTAATTTTTTGTAACTGTAGAAAAAAAATTCAGAAATAAATAAATGAAGATAAATAAAGTAGAAAAGAAAAAAAACTAATTTTTTTTTGAGACAAACACTAAATTAAAAAAAATTAAACTATTCAAATTTGAAAACTACTCGCACTAACAGAAAGTTTGTAATTTTTTATACCTAAAGAAAAAATATTCAGAAATAAATAAATGAAAATAAATAAAGTAGAAAAGAAAAAAATTAATTTTTGTTGAGACAAAAACTAAATAAAAAAAGCCCACCTACTAGGCCATAGCGGCCTGCATACGACTAGAAACCCAACCTGTAGTTGGGCCAGGATGCAGGCCCGCTAGCCCAGTAGGCCCAACAGGGCAGAGTAGAAGAGGTAGGCCCAGAAGGCCTGGATTGGAGAGGAGCTCAATGCAGTGCCCGCGCTGGGGCTTATATACTGGCCTTGGCGCTCCTCGACTAGTGAGGTGGGACTAAACTTGCGCACCGCCTGGAGCCAGCGCACCCCCTTTAATACCGGGTGGTGGCTACAATCGGTACTAAAAGGGGGTTCCTTTAGTACCGGTTGTCGCCACCACCCGGTACTAAAGACGGTGCGCTTCCCGCCGCTTCGCCTGGCCAAAACAGACCTTTAGTACCGGTTAGTGGCTCCAACCGGTACTAAAAGTAGGTTCTATATAAGAAAACACTTTAAAAAAATTCGTCAGTTCTCCCTCTGCTTCTTCTCTGCCCTGTCGCCGCCGCCCCTCGTTGCCCCCCCCCCGTCCCGCGCCGTCGCCGTCCCCATCGTCATCGTCCCCGTCGCGTTGTCGCCCCGTCCCGCGCCATCGCCGTCCGGCCCCTCGCCTCGCCGTCATCGTCGCCGTCGCCTTGGATCGACATCGCCTCGCCATCGCCGTCGCCTGGACCTCGCCGTCGTCGTCGCCTCGACCTCGCGCGCGCGCTGTGAGCCCCTCCCCCGGCCTCTCCTCCCTCCAATTCACCGCGCCGCCGCCGCCGGCCCCGCTCGCGCGCGCACACGCACACACTCACACTACACGCGCGCGCGCACACACACACACATTTTTCTGTTTTTAGTTTTTGTTTTTTCTGTTCTTCTGTTTTTCATACAAAGTTTTAGATGAATTAATTAATTAGATTAGATTAATTTCAAATAGTATATAAAAATTTTAGAAATGTTATAGAAATGTTAGAAATGTTAGTTTTAGCTAGATGAATTAGATTAATTTCAAATTGTTATAGAAATGTTAGTTTTTAGTTTTTTATAATTTTAGTTATACAAATTTAGAATTTGCATATAAGAAATCACAATCCAATCATTTAAAAAATGTTACTTTTGCGGCGTATAGTATTTGGTCTCGACGATGCCCGGCCTGCAGCCTCGCCGTCGACCCGTTCGCGACGACGTCCTGCTTTAGAGGACCCATGTCCGGGACTGGGCTCCGCCGGGCTGGCACTGGGATCGAGTCACTACCAAACCTCGTGGGATGACAAGGATGCGTACTACTTCAGAGTGGTACGTAATCCTGTCTTGGAAGTCATGTTGCTAGACAACAATGAACCTACGAGCTATGGAGAAGCGATGGTGGGCCCGGATTCCGATAAATGGCTCAAGGCCATAAAACCCGAGAGAGGATCCATGTATGAAAACAAAGTGTAGACTTTGGAAGAACTACTCGATGGTCGTAAGGCTGTTGAGTGCAGATGGATTTTAAAAGGAAGACGGACAATGATGGTAAATGTCACCATTAAGAAAGCTCGACTTGTCGTTAAGATGTTTCTCGACAAGTTCAAGGAGTTGACTACGATGAGACTTTCTCACTCGTAGCGATGCTAAGAGTCTGTTGGAATTATATTAGCAATTACTGCATTATTTATGAAATCTTGCAGATAGGATGTCAAAACATTGTTTCCTCGACGATTTTTGAGGAAAGGTTGTATGTGATACAACCGGAAGGTTTTGTCCATCCTGAAATATGCTAATAAGTATGCAAAGCTCCAGCAATCCTTCTGAGGACTGGAGTGAGCATCTCGGAGTTGGAATGTATGCTTTGATGATGATCAAAGATTTTGAGTGTATACAAAGTTTATGAGAAACTTGTATTTCCAAAGAAGTGAGTGGGAGCACTATAGAATTTCTGATGAGTATATGTTGTTGACATATTAATGATCAGAAATGACGTAGAATTTCTGGAAAGCATATAGGGTTATTTGGAAAGTGTTTTTCAATGGAAAACCTGGATTAAGCTACTTGAACATTGAGCATCAAGATCTATAAGGATAGATCAAAACGCTTAATAGTACTTTCAAATGAGCACATGCCTTGACGTGATCTTGAAGGTGTTCAAGATGGATCAGTCAAAGAAGGAGTTCTTGCCTGAGTTGTAAGGTATGAAGTTAAGACTTAAAGCTCGACCATGGCAGAATAGAGAGAAAGGAACGAAGGTCGTCCCCTATGCTTAAGACATAGGCTCTACAGTATGCTATGCTGTGTACCGCACCTGAAGTGTGCTTTACCATGAGTCAGTCAAGGGGTACAAGAGTGATCCAAGAATGGATCACAGGACAACGGTCAAAGTTATCCTTAGTAACTAGTGGACTAAGGAATTTTCTCAATTATGGAGGTGGTAAAAGAGTTCGTCGTAAAGGGTTACGTCGATGCAAGCTTAACACCTATCCAGATAGCTCTGAGTAGAGATACCGGATACGTATAATGGAGCAACAATTTAGAATAGCTCCAAGTAGAACAATTATTTGGAATAGCTCCAAATAGAACGTGGTAGCTGCATCTAGGAGATGACATAGAGATTTGTAAAGCACACACGGATCTGAAAGGTTCAGACCCGTTGACTATAACCTCTCTCACAAGCATAACATGATCAAACCCAGAACTCATCGAGTGTTAATCACATGATAAATGTGAACTAGATTATTGACTCTAGTAAACTCTTTGGGTGTTAGTCACATGGGGATGTGACCTTGAGTGTTAATCACATATCGATGTGAACTAGATTATTGACTCTAGTGCAAGTGGGAGACTGTTGGAAATATGCCCTAGAGGCAATAATAAATTGATTATTATTATATTTCCTTGTTCATGATAATCGTTTATTATCCATGCTAGAATTGTATTGATAGGAAACTCAGATACATGTGTGGATACATAGACAACACCATGTCCCTAGTAAGAATCTAGTTGACTAGCTCGTTGATCAATAGATGGTTACGGTTTCCTGACCATGGACATTGGATGTCGTTGATAACGGGATCACATCATTAGGAGAATGATGTGATGGACAAGACCCAATCCTAAGCCTAGCACAAGATCATGTAGTTCGTATGCTAAAGCTTTTCTAATGTCAAGTATCATTTCCTTAGACCATGAGATTGTGCAACTCCCGGATACCGTAGGAGTGCTTTGGGTGTGCCAAACGTCACAACGTAACTGGGTGGCTATAAAGGTACACTACGGGTATCTCTGAAAGTGTCTGTTGGGTTGGCACGAATCGAGATTGGGATTTTGTCACTCCGTGTAAACGGAGAGGTATCTCTGGGCCCACTCGGTAGGACATCATCATAATGTGCACAATGTGACCAAGGGGTTGATCACGGGATGATGTGTTACGGAACAAGTAAAGAGACTTGCCGGTAACGAGATTGAACAAGGTATCGGTATACCGACGATCGAATCTCGGGCAAGTACCATACCGTTAGACAAAGGGAATTGTATACGGGATCGATTGAGTCCTTGACATCGTGGTTCATCCGATGAGATCATCGTGGAACATGTGGGAGCCAACATGGGTATCCAGATCCCGCTGTTGGTTATTGACCGGAGAACGTCTCGGTCATGTCTGCATGCCTCCCGAACCCGTAGGGTCTACACACTTAAGGTTCGATGACGCTAGGGTTATAAAGGAAGTTTGTATGTGGTTACTGAATGTTGTTCGGAGTCCCGGATGAGATCCCGGACGTCACGAGGAGTTCCGGAATGGTCCGGAGGTAAAGATTTATATATAGGAAGTCCTGTTTCGGCCATCGGGACAAGTTTCGGGGTCATCGGTATTGTACCGGGACCACCGGAAGGGTCCCGGGGGCCCACCGGGTGGGGCCACCTGCCCCGGGGGGCCACATGGGCTGTAGGGGGTGCGCCTTGGCCTACATGGGCCAAGGGCACCAGCCCCTAGAGGCCCATGCGCCAAGATATAGGAAAAAGGGGAGAGTCCTAAAGGGGGAAGGCACCTCCGAGGTGCCTTGGGGAGGATGGACTCCTCCCCCCTCCTTAGCCGCACCCCTTCCTTGTAGGAGGGGGCAAGGCTGCGCCTCCCCCCTCTCCCCTGCCCCTATATATAGTGGAGGGGAGGGAGGGCATTCATACCTGAGCCCTTGGCACCTCCCTCCCTCCCGTGACACCTCCTCCTCTCCCGTAGGTGCTTGGCGAAGCCCTGCAGAATTGCCACGCTCCTCCATCACCACCATGCCGTTGTGCTGCTGCTGGATGGAGTCTTCCTCAACCTCTCCCTCTCTCCTTGCTGGATCAAGGCGTGGGAGACATCGTCGAGCTGTACGTGTGTTGAACGCGGAGGTGCCGTCCGTTCTGCACTAGGATCATCGGTGATCTGAATCACGACGAGTACGACTCCTTCAACCCCGTTCTCTTGAACGCTTCCGCTTAGCGATCTACAAGGGTATGTAGATGCACTCCCCTTTCTACTCGTTGCTGGTCTCTCCATAGATAGATCTTGGTGTTACGTAGGAAATTTTTTGAATTTCTGCTACGTTCCCCAACAGTGGCATCATGAGCTAGGTCTATTGCGTAGATTCTTTGCACGAGTAGAACACAAAGTAGTTGTGGGCGTCGATATTGTTCAATATGCTTGCCGTTACTAGTCTTATCTTGATTCGGCGGCATCGTGGGATGAAGCGGCCCGGACCAACCTTACACGTACGCTTACGTGAGACCGGTTCCACCGACAAACATGCACTAGTTGCATAAGGTGGCTGGCGGGTGTCTGTCTCTCCCACTTTAGTCGGATCGGATTCGATGAAAAGGGTCCTTATGAAGGGTAAATAGCAATTGGCATATCACGTTGTGGTTCATGCGTAGGTAAGAAACGTTCTTGCTAGAAACCCATAGTAGCCACGTAAAACATGCAAACAACAATTAGAGGACGTCTAACTTGTTTTTGCAGGGTATGCTATGTGATGTGATATGGCCAAAAAGGATGTGATGAATGATATATGTGATGTATGAGATTGATCATGTTCTTGTAATAGGAATCACGACTTGCATGTCGATGAGTATGACAACCGGCAGGAGCCATAGGAGTTGTCTTTATTTATTTGTGACCTGCGTGTCAACTTAAACGTCATGTAATTACTTTACTTTATTGCTAACCGTTAGCCATAGTAGTAGAAGTAATAGTTGGCAAGGCAACTTCATGAAGACACGATGATGGAGATCATGATGATGGAGATCATGGTGTCATGCCGGTGACGATGATGATCATGGAGCCCCGAAGATGGAGATCAAAAGGAGCAAAGTGATGATGGCCATATCATGTCACTATTTGATTGCATGTGATGTTTATCATGTTTATACATCTTATTTGCTTAGTACGACGGTAGTAAATAAGATGATCCCTTACCACAATTTCAAGAAGTGTTCTCCCCTAACTGTGCACCGTTGCGACAGTTCGCTGTTTCAAAACATCACGTGATGATCGGGTGTTTTATTCAGACGTTCAAATACAACGGGTGTTGACGAGCCTAGCATGTACAGACATGGCCTCGGAACACACGCGAAACACTTAGGGTTAACTTGACGAGCCTAGCATGTACAGACATGGCCTCGGAACACGGAGACCGAAAGGTCGAGCATGAGTCGTATAGAAGATACGATCAACATGAAGATGTTCACCGATGATGACTAGTCCGTCTCACGTGATGATCGGACACGGCCTAGTTTGACTCGGATCATGTAATCACTTAGATGACTAGAGGGATGTCTATCTAAGTGGGAGTTCATAAGATGAACTTAATTATCCTGAACATAGTCAAAAGGTTTTTGCAAATTATGTCGTAGCTCACGCTATAGTTCTACTGTTTAGATATGTTCCTAGAGAAAAATTAGTTGAAAGTTGATAGTAGCAATTATGCGGACTAGGTCCGTAAACTGAGGATTGTCCTCATTGCTTCATAGAAGGCTTATGTCCTTAATGCACCGCTCAGTGTGCTGAACCTCGAACGTTGTCTGTGGTTGTTGCGAACATCTGACATACACGTTTTGATAACTACGTGATAGTTCAGTTAAACGACATATGAGATGTTTTGAGGGCTGAAATTGGGATTTCAGGCTCGTGCCCATGTCAAGAGGTATAAGACCTCCGATGACTTTCTTAACCTGCAAACTAAGGAGAAAAGCTCAATTGTTGAGCTTGTGCTCAGATTGTCTGAGTACAACAATCATTTGAATCGAATGGGAGTTGATCTTCCAGATAAGACAGTGATGGTTCTCCAAAGTCATTGCCACCAAGCTGTTAGAGCTTCGTGATGAACTATAACATATCAGGGATAGATATGATGATCCTTGAGGTATTCGCGATGTTTGACACCGCGAAAGTAGAAATCAAGAAGGAGCATCAATTGTTGATGGTTGGTGGAACCACTAGTTTCAAGAAGGGCAAGGGCAAGAAGGGATACTTCATGAAACGGCAAATCAGCTGCTGCTCTAGTGAAGAAACCCAAGGTAAAACCCAAACCCGAGACTAAGTGCTTCTGTAATAAGGGGAACAACCACTAGAGCAGAATTACCCTAGATACTTGGTAGATAAGAAGGCTGGCAAGGTCGATAGAAGTATATTGGATATACATTGTGTTAATGTGTACTTTGCTAGTACTCCTAGTAGCACCAGGGTATTAGATACCGGTTCGGTTGCTAAGTGTTAGTAACTCGAAACAAAAGGCTACGGAATAAACGGAGACTAGCTAAAGGTGAGCTGACGATATGTGTTGGAAGTTTTTCCAAGCTTGATATGATCAAGCATCGCACGCTCCCTCTACCAAAGAGATTGGTGTTAAACCTAAATAATTGTTATTTGGTGTTTGCGTTGAGCATAGACATGATTGGATTACGTCTATCGCAATACGGTTATTCATTTAAGGAGAATAATGGTTACTCTGTTTATTCGAATAATACCTTCAATGGTCTTACACCTAAAATGAATGGTTTATTAAATCTCGATCGTAGTGATACACATTTTCATGCCAAAAGATATAAGACAGTAATGATAGTACCGCTTACTTGTGGCACTGCCACGTAAGTCATATCGGTATAAAACGCATGAAGAAGCTCCATATTGATGGATCTTTGGGCTCACTCATTTTTGAAAAGTTTGAGACATGCGAACCATGTCTATTGGTATATATGCATGAAGAAACTCCATGCAAATGGACCGTTTGAACTCACTTGATTTTGAATCACTTGAGATATGCAAATCATACCACATAGGCAAGATGACTGAAAAGCCTCGGTTTTAGTAAAATGGAACAAGATAGCAACTTGTTGGAAGCAACACATTTTGATGTGTGCAGTCCAATGAGTGCTGAGGCATGCAGTGAATATCGTTATGTTCTTACTTCACGGATGATTTGAGTAGATGTTGAGAATATTTACTTGATGAAACACAAGTCTGAATTATTGAATGGTTCAAGTAATTTCAGAGTGAAGTTGAAAGATCGTCGTGACAAGAGGATAAAATATCTATGATATGATCATAGAGATGAATATCTGAATTACGAGTTTTGGCACACAATTAAGACATTGTGGAAATTGTTTCACAATTAATACCGCCTGGAACACCATAGTGTGATGGTGTGTCCGAACATCATAGTTGCACCCTATTGGATATGATGCATACCATGATGTCTCTTATCGAATTACCACTATCGTTCATGGGTTAGGCATTAGAGACAACCACATTCACTTTAAATAGGGCACCACGTAATTCCGATGAGATGACACCGTATGAATTATGGTTTAGAGAAACCTAAGTTGTCGTTTCTTAAAGGTTTGGGGCTGCGACGCTTATGTGAAAAGTTTCAGGATTAAGCTCGAACCCAAAGCGGATAAAGTACATCTTCATAGGACACCCAAAACAGTTGGGTATACCTCCTAATTCAGATCCGAAGGCAATATGAATTGTTTCTAGAATTGGGTCCTTTCTCGAGGAAAGGTTTCTCTTGAAAGAATTGAGTGGGAGGATGGTGGAGACTTGATGAGGTTATTGAACCATCACTTCAACAAGTGTGTAGCAGGGCACAAGAAGTTGTTCCTGTGGCACGTACACCAACTGAAGTGGAAGCTTATGATAGTGATCATGAAACTTCGGATCGAGTCACTACCAAACCTCGTGGGATGACAAGGATGCGTACTACTTCAGAGTGGTACGTAATCCTGTCTTGGAAGTCATGTTGCTAGACAACAATGAACCTACGAGCTATGGAGAAGCGATGGTGGGCCCGGATTCCGATAAATGGCTCAAGGCCATAAAACCCGAGAGAGGATCCATGTATGAAAACAAAGTGTAGACTTTGGAAGAACTACTCGATGGTCGTAAGGCTGTTGAGTGCAGATGGATTTTAAAAGGAAGACGGACAATGATGGTAAATGTCACCATTAAGAAAGCTCGACTTGTCGTTAAGATGTTTCTCGACAAGTTCAAGGAGTTGACTACGATGAGACTTTCTCACTCGTAGCGATGCTAAGAGTCTGTTGGAATTATATTAGCAATTACTGCATTATTTATGAAATCTTGCAGATAGGATGTCAAAACATTGTTTCCTCGACGATTTTTGAGGAAAGGTTGTATGTGATACAACCGGAAGGTTTTGTCCATCCTGAAATATGCTAATAAGTATGCAAAGCTCCAGCAATCCTTCTGAGGACTGGAGTGAGCATCTCGGAGTTGGAATGTATGCTTTGATGATGATCAAAGATTTTGAGTGTATACAAAGTTTATGAGAAACTTGTATTTCCAAAGAAGTGAGTGGGAGCACTATAGAATTTCTGATGAGTATATGTTGTTGACATATTAATGATCAGAAATGACGTAGAATTTCTGGAAAGCATATAGGGTTATTTGGAAAGTGTTTTTCAATGGAAAACCTGGATTAAGCTACTTGAACATTGAGCATCAAGATCTATAAGGATAGATCAAAACGCTTAATAGTACTTTCAAATGAGCACATGCCTTGACGTGATCTTGAAGGTGTTCAAGATGGATCAGTCAAAGAAGGAGTTCTTGCCTGAGTTGTAAGGTATGAAGTTAAGACTTAAAGCTCGACCATGGCAGAATAGAGAGAAAGGAACGAAGGTCGTCCCCTATGCTTAAGACATAGGCTCTACAGTATGCTATGCTGTGTACCGCACCTGAAGTGTGCTTTACCATGAGTCAGTCAAGGGGTACAAGAGTGATCCAAGAATGGATCACAGGACAACGGTCAAAGTTATCCTTAGTAACTAGTGGACTAAGGAATTTTCTCAATTATGGAGGTGGTAAAAGAGTTCGTCGTAAAGGGTTACGTCGATGCAAGCTTAACACCTATCCAGATAGCTCTGAGTAGAGATACCGGATACGTATAATGGAGCAACAATTTAGAATAGCTCCAAGTAGAACAATTATTTGGAATAGCTCCAAATAGAACGTGGTAGCTGCATCTAGGAGATGACATAGAGATTTGTAAAGCACACACGGATCTGAAAGGTTCAGACCCGTTGACTATAACCTCTCTCACAAGCATAACATGATCAAACCCAGAACTCATCGAGTGTTAATCACATGATAAATGTGAACTAGATTATTGACTCTAGTAAACTCTTTGGGTGTTAGTCACATGGGGATGTGACCTTGAGTGTTAATCACATATCGATGTGAACTAGATTATTGACTCTAGTGCAAGTGGGAGACTGTTGGAAATATGCCCTAGAGGCAATAATAAATTGATTATTATTATATTTCCTTGTTCATGATAATCGTTTATTATCCATGCTAGAATTGTATTGATAGGAAACTCAGATACATGTGTGGATACATAGACAACACCATGTCCCTAGTAAGAATCTAGTTGACTAGCTCGTTGATCAATAGATGGTTACGGTTTCCTGACCATGGACATTGGATGTCGTTGATAACGGGATCACATCATTAGGAGAATGATGTGATGGACAAGACCCAATCCTAAGCCTAGCACAAGATCATGTAGTTCGTATGCTAAAGCTTTTCTAATGTCAAGTATCATTTCCTTAGACCATGAGATTGTGCAACTCCCGGATACCGTAGGAGTGCTTTGGGTGTGCCAAACGTCACAACGTAACTGGGTGGCTATAAAGGTACACTACGGGTATCTCTGAAAGTGTCTGTTGGGTTGGCACGAATCGAGATTGGGATTTTGTCACTCCGTGTAAACGGAGAGGTATCTCTGGGCCCACTCGGTAGGACATCATCATAATGTGCACAATGTGACCAAGGGGTTGATCACGGGATGATGTGTTACGGAACAAGTAAAGAGACTTGCCGGTAACGAGATTGAACAAGGTATCGGTATACCGACGATCGAATCTCGGGCAAGTACCATACCGTTAGACAAAGGGAATTGTATACGGGATCGATTGAGTCCTTGACATCGTGGTTCATCCGATGAGATCATCGTGGAACATGTGGGAGCCAACATGGGTATCCAGATCCCGCTGTTGGTTATTGACCGGAGAACGTCTCGGTCATGTCTGCATGCCTCCCGAACCCGTAGGGTCTACACACTTAAGGTTCGATGACGCTAGGGTTATAAAGGAAGTTTGTATGTGGTTACTGAATGTTGTTCGGAGTCCCGGATGAGATCCCGGACGTCACGAGGAGTTCCGGAATGGTCCGGAGGTAAAGATTTATATATAGGAAGTCCTGTTTCGGCCATCGGGACAAGTTTCGGGGTCATCGGTATTGTACCGGGACCACCGGAAGGGTCCCGGGGGCCCACCGGGTGGGGCCACCTGCCCCGGGGGGCCACATGGGCTGTAGGGGGTGCGCCTTGGCCTACATGGGCCAAGGGCACCAGCCCCTAGAGGCCCATGCGCCAAGATATAGGAAAAAGGGGAGAGTCCTAAAGGGGGAAGGCACCTCCGAGGTGCCTTGGGGAGGATGGACTCCTCCCCCCTCCTTAGCCGCACCCCTTCCTTGGAGGAGGGGGCAAGGCTGCGCCTCCCCCCTCTCCCCTGCCCCTATATATAGTGGAGGGGAGGGAGGGCATTCATACCTGAGCCCTTGGCACCTCCCTCCCTCCCGTGACACCTCCTCCTCTCCCGTAGGTGCTTGGCGAAGCCCTGCAGAATTGCCACGCTCCTCCATCACCACCATGCCGTTGTGCTGCTGCTGGATGGAGTCTTCCTCAACCTCTCCCTCTCTCCTTGCTGGATCAAGGCGTGGGAGACATCGTCGAGCTGTACGTGTGTTGAACGCGGAGGTGCCGTCCGTTCTGCACTAGGATCATCGGTGATCTGAATCACGACGAGTACGACTCCTTCAACCCCGTTCTCTTGAACGCTTCCGCTTAGCGATCTACAAGGGTATGTAGATGCACTCCCCTTTCTACTCGTTGCTGGTCTCTCCATAGATAGATCTTGGTGTTACGTAGGAAATTTTTTGAATTTCTGCTACGTTCCCCAACAACCGACACCGCGTCAGCTAGAGCTTGAAATTCCAGGAGGTGACGAGGAGCAGACGACTCACGCTCCTCCAACGCGTGAGGCCACTCCTCCTACTTCAACTCAGCCAACGCGTGAGGCCACTCCTCCTGCTTCAACTCAGCCAACGCGTGAGGCCACTCCTCCTCCTTCAACTCAGCCAAAGCGTGAGGCCACTCCTCCTCCTCCAAGTCCACCAACGCGTGCCACTCCTCCTCCAAGTCCGACACCGCGTCAGCCGTCTCTGCTACCTCAGCAATCGCAGAAGAGAGCTGCCGCAGTTATGGTGCGTAGTGCTACAAGTCGAGGTAGTACAGGAGGTACAGGCGGAGGCAAGCGATTTCAATATGGTCCAAAAAGCCTCGCGCCTCTTCCGCAGAGGCCTTACGACATGACCAAGGAGCAAAACGAAGCCATAGTGAAGGCCCAAGTGGAGGCCCATTTCACATCAAAACCGGCACCGCCGCCAAGGAAGAAAGTGCCCGAGGAGAAGATTGACCAGTTTATTCGTATGGCGCGACCACCAGCTCCCAAGCCTGTTGACTCAGACTATGAGCGCCAAATCAGGAAGGCACATCGAGCACGACAACAAGGGTCGAGCTCGAGCTCGAGCCAAGCAGCTGGTCAAAAATGCGGGAAAACCATTTCCCGGCTAGGAGAACAGGCGGCGCAATCGACCCCCTCGCTTGTTGTACCAGCACATGAGAGTACCGGAGCTGGTCAGCTGGTAATAACCAAGGAGCATAGACGGAACGCTGAATAGCTCGGTATCACTGTTGGACAACTCCTCGAGATTGAGCCCATGCCTAAGCTTAAAGAGGAGGGGATAAAATGGAAATATTCCCGTGGCCAACCTTTGGTAAGGCCCGAGGAGGTCAAGAACCTTCCAACGAGAATGTATCAATTGCATGATTGGTACATGAAAATTACCCAGTGTAGCAATCGAGAGGGCCTCATGGTGAAAGTCAAGGAAGTGTATTACTTCCATAAGCTAGCTCTGTCTATTCAGAACTATTTCAGTTCTTCCATCAAGACGCACTCGACAAATCCATCGTCAGTTTGTATTGTCTGTAAGTGATTTTTTTCTGTAATTCAAGTCTCAAGCTAGCTGTAGTGCTCATTGATTGATCATTACCTGTAATTATCCTCACTATATTCTTTTCTGTGGTATATTATGCATGATGAAGATGTATGAAATGAAAAAAGCTGGACGCTATGGCATTGGGTTCATTGACCAAAATATCATTAATGAAGAAACATGGACACCATGGTATCAAACAGAGGTAGAGAAAAACACGCTAGAGTTCTTGAAGCGCCTCAATACGAATGAACATATACTACTTCCTTACAACTACACGTGAGTCACACTGTCTTGTACTAAAAATTCTGTTTTTACTTACTAGCTAGCTAGATGTTAATAATTAAGTGTATAGGGTTTAGGGTAGTTGATGAGTGTTATGCACATGCCCGCTTAATTAAGACATGCAAACGTGTGTGCATGCAGTTACCATTGGATCTTGTTAATCATTAAAATTGACGAAGGAACAGTTGAAGTACTGGACTCACTACTTAAAGAGAAGAGAGAGTACACAACCGTGAAGGGCATAGTCGACAGGTAATTTCAATCGTTATTAACTATATGTCGGCCTCTTTAGTTCGTCATTTCCTGATATTAACTATTTAATAACTCGTTTATTCATTTTCTTTGCCGGCGGGCAAGGCTTGGGCAAATTTCAGGAATTCGAAAGAGGTTCCAGGCGAATGGAGAGAAAGGCTGCATTGGTTTTGACCCAAGGTATAATTAATTAAGTAGTATTATCTAGCTACCAACATGCATCTCTTTAATTCTAGTTTCAATACCATTAATTATCATGCTTGATTAATTATTATCTGATTAAATTCTATTCTCGTAAAGGCCCTGAAGCAGGCGCAGGGGAGAGATCATTGTGCATACTGCGTTTTCGAGAACATTCGCAAGATGACGTCCGAAAGGACCAAAACTGAGAGACAGCTATGAGTACACGTGTTTGACAGAACACTATTCATAATTTTTACGTCATTATCGATATCTAGTCACATAACTAATACACATGCATATTGATCTCCTTCTTAACAGTTCGAATCGGTGCGGGTGGCGCTCCTACCAGTGGAGCGCATACGAGCACTTCAAGAGGAAATAGCGGGATTTTTGCTCGACGATGTCATAGATCCCAAAGGGGAATTCTACTACCCGCTACCGCCCCAATGAACTACTCCCAATTGTCATCGTGCTCCGAAGGCACCAAGTCAAATGCCACTAGGAAAAACTGTATATGTATGTATATGCATGTGTATGTGTGAATTAATGATGCGGTTGTGAGATATATATATATATATATATATATATATATATATATATATATATATATATATATATATGTAATCGGTTCTACGAGAAACTATATTTATATATATGCATAATGTGTACAATATGTAGTATCGTAAAATACCAGCAAACGAAAAAGAATTAAATGGAAAACACAGAATTAAAGGAAAAATAAATAATAAAACCAAAACCCCCCAAACTTTTTAGTACCAGTTGGTAACACCAACCGGTACTAAAGCTCTCCCCACACCCGGCCCTGGCTCGTGCCACGTGGTGGTCCTTTAGCTGCGGTTCGAGCCGAACCGGTACTAGGGGGGGGGGACGTTAAAGCCCCTTACGAACCGGGGCTATAGTTCGGTTCTGCACTAGTGGGGATATGATCCCAAATCAATTGATCTATGTGAAGAACAATTAACTGACCGAGGGTGTGTTTTTTACTTAGTTCGGGATATGGTCATTATCCCAGATCGATTGATATATTTTTCGCCTTCTAATAGCTAATTAATATGAATCCGTGAGGGGTAGTTAAATTCTTCTTTTTTGCGGAAGAGGGGTAGTTAAATTCAACATTAAAACAAAAATATGTAGCGCCGAACTCGACAACGTAGTTCGGAAAACAAATACAAACACATGTGTGCACATTGACACGTCCCCGTTTGCACCACCTTTTTTACAAAACAATAGAAAAAATTCTGGTCAACACCTCGGCTCATAGCTACTACACGACCACGAAGAAAAATCATAGTTGTGCTCGCCGTGGGCTACTACACATTGGCGCGTAGTAGCTAACACGCCTTCTCTCTAGAAATTTCGCTCTTCAGATTTCCCTTCCACGAGCACCGTCACCAGAGCTATCCATCCCCATCCTCAACCCTGATACCACAAGACCACCCCGGGATGCACCACCGTTGTCGCCTGCGCGCCCATCGCCACTGGACCCCCCACCCCCGCTGCCCACCGCCGGGACGCCCGCTACCCCGCGCTGCCGTGCCCCTGCTCCACCAGGACACTAGTGGCCATGGCGCTCTCTCATACAGGAGTACAGGATGAATTGAGCATGCATGTATTTTCCTTTTGCCGCTTGATCTCCTCCCAGCTCTCTGCACATTGCCTCCTACCAGCCGACCTCGCGTGTGCGCTGCCCGCCGCTTGACACATTTGTGCCGCCACCTTGCCACCATCCCGATGGTCGCTACTGGCCTCTCCACTTCCCACGCGCCTGGCTGCCCTCCACCTTGCCCCGCCCAGTGTGTTTTCTCAATTAAACGGACCATTGGTTGAATATAGTCAAATGTAGGGTTCTTTTTGCAAGAATGAAGCGTTTTCCTGAACATCCACTTAAAACCGGACCGGGTTAATTCCCTATAAACCGAGGGACTTTTATGCAAAATCGCTAGCGATTACGGACGACCAGAAACCCAATTTGCCTTATCATTATTATTATTATGTAAAGATAAGATATTTCGAATGAACCCACCCTACAGATGGAAATATCAAAGTGGGACTATTATACTAAACATTTTTATTTTTTACATCTCATTATCGATAAATTTAACTACTTTTTAAATTACATTTATTCACATAGCAATACAAACTTCCATCATGAAAATTATGTTGTACTTTCAAAAAATATTCCATGTTGTTTTGTTGAAATAAAGTATGTGTATCTAAATATAAAGACAGCAAAAAAAAAAAATCGCATGCCTTCATCAATGGAGTATTTTATTCCATTTGTTTAGAGATAAGAGAAGCATGACCTATGTTGGATCTAGTTTGGATGACCTGCACACACAGTGTACCTGGCGTTTCTATATATATTGTAGTGCTTTTGTACATGTTTTATCTATAAATATCTTGATGGAGGATGCTACACAATGCATGAGTATAAGAAATTTATTGTGATTATTTTGTCACCAATTTCAATATTAGCCGATTTATTAGTTTCCTCATCTTCGCTTCTATTCTTGAACCGGCCGAATGTTTAGGGATGTTTCCATGACGTTCGGTTGCATTCTACTTTACAGATCTGTCAGTGAAACAGATATTAGTGGATGGGTTCTTTTGTATACAAGAACAAAAATTGTCATGTCTTGGTAGGTATGCGGCAATCATATCATCGGAGTTCAGACTTGATGTGTATTGGGCCCAATCTTTCGATGAGAGAGAGATAACTACGGTTTTGTGTGGGACTTGACCCTCACGATCCGGCTACGAACCGTACAGGGAGAACCGTAAATGACTGATATCAACAGCAATCGCTGAACCAACTCTACGGCGTTATTGACCGAGCCAACGGCGCGATCGACCTACCCACGAAATATTTTTCCTGCAAACAAATCAAAGAACATGTCAGTCGCACTAGCCGCTACGAGCAAAGACAAATAAAAATAGCAATAGCTAAACTTTTCTAAATAAAACCCAAGTCAAAACCCTAATTTTATCTAGCCCAACTACACAGCCCAGGAAGATGTGACGGTTGCTTTGGTTGTTGACAAGACGTGGCCGAACTGATGTACGAACGCACTAATTTGTCCTCGTAGCCGGCTCCATGCACCGTATCATGGGCTCGTCTACAGACGTGTCTGATTGAAACAAACAAGGCTGCCTCCTCCTTCCTGATGCCTGTATGTAGGGCCTTGGTTGATTGTACGTGCAGCATCAATGATGGCCATGCAAGCAATGAAAGAACGTGTGCACTTGCATGGCTCATGTAATTCTCAACATAATCTCTCATCTTCATATTTAGTTTGCAAATGCCTTCAATAATTCTACACAGAAAATAGAATTGTGTAGTATTTTTGCTTCCAATAATAAAATATAACATTATATGATTATCAACAGAAGCTACCTGAACAATGAATGTACACCTAATATCTTTGATGATATTCGTGTAGATGATGTCCTCATCATCCTTTCTTCCTTGAAAATAAAGTCGTCCTCGACTTTCATCTACCTGAAACGCATCATAGGGCATGGCAAAAATAGGTGTAGCATGTATATGGTCTTTCACGGGCGTCAGCTCATGAGGAGCAGGCAAAAGCGTAATATCATAACTAATATCATGATAAATTCCAGCTTGCGGCAGCATAAAAATATCAAGTAAACAAGTCATTTTATCCCACATAGAGTGTATATATAAATTATGGGGATGCAAATGAATTATCTGAGCATGCGACAAATCAGAAGTTAGAACTCTCAACGGAGAAAGCCCAGAATTGATAACAAGCATACTATGCGTAGTACGATCCATTGATTTTGCTTTCTCGTCATGTATTATTTCATTGGGGGTCATAGGAAGAAAGTTAATGGTTTTCCCTTCAAACACGAGAGTATACGAATTTGTTCTACCATGATGGGTAACACTATTATCATATTGCCAAGGTCGACCTAACAATAAAGAACAAGCTTGCATAGGAACGACATCACAGTCAACAAAATCATGGTATGACCCAAGTGTAAAATGTACTCTCACATGACATGTTACCTTCAACTTATCACAATCGTTTAACCATTGTATATAATATGGATGGGGGCGTCGTGTAGTGGTGAGGCAAAGTTTGTCGACCATCTCCATACTTGCCAAATTATTGCAACTTCCTCCATCAATGATCACACGAATAGAATGCCTTTTGACAACAAACTTAGTTTGAAAAAGATTATGACGTTGAGGCATCTCAGTATGCCGCACCTGGGCACTAAGTACTTGCATGGCTACAAGACTTGGGTACTGATCGGCCATCTCAGCATTAATATGTATCTCCTCTATGTCATGCTGCTTAATGACACCTGCACTATAAGTGGCAAGCATAGCCCGTGTATCTTCATCCAAATCACCAGCAGAGGAGTACTCACCATCTTCCCGCACAATGAAAGTACGTTTATTTGGGCAGTCCTTCATCAAGTGCCCACCACCTTTGCATATATGACACTTCATGTCCCTTGTGCATCCAAATGAAGTGGTGGGTGCTAGAGATATTGCTTTCGAAGCTTCAAAGAACTGTGGAGCAGATTTTGAACTTGTTGGGAGCGCACCATTGTTCAAGATAGGTGGTGTAGAACTCAATAGTGGACGGAACAGTAGGAGAGGGTGTCCATGATGAGCGGCGACATGCAAAAAAGTTACCCCGTCCCTTGTTGTGTCGTCCCAATACTTCCCTTTCAGCTGTACAAGCAAAATGAAACAAACAAGTAATAGAATTGTACTCCTTATAGTCCAAGATATCCTGAATATCACGATCAAACCACCTAGAAATCTAGGCATCATAGCATCTTCGGTTTCAACTAATCCACATCGCACTAAGCCAGTTTGCAATTCTTGATAATAATCCTCTACAGTACTGCTACCTTGTTTTAAACGTTGCAATTCATGTAGTTTATCACGAGCATAATATGAAGGAACATAACGCTGTCGCATAGCTCGCTTTAAAGCATCCCAAGTAGTAGCTATATTATTTGCATTAATACGACAATATCACTCCACCACATGGAAGCAAAGTTTGTAAATTCACTAGTGGCTGCCTTAACTCTTTGGTTCTCGGGAATATCATGACATGCAAATTTTTGTTCAACAGAAAGTTCCCAATCAAGATAAACATCTGGATTATATTTACCATTGAAAGCAGGCATAGTAAATTTAATTTTAGCACTGGAGTGGTCATAATCTCGAACATTATACCTGGGTGGACCTCGTGCCATACCTTGACGGTTGAAACACAGTTGTTGATGAGCACGGTCATTCTGGTGATCGACCGCTTGGTCCTCCTCGGTGTCACCGGAATAATCCACATAGTTATCCCATATTCATCGTTGGCACGGGGATGAATGTGTTGGTGCTGGTTTATGGTGGTGGCATCAGTGGTTGTAGCTGCGTGTTGTGGATGACCCATGGGAACACGCCGAGCTCGTGAAATAGCGGCGCCACCCGTGGAGTTGCGAGGATCAACGTTGTTGTTGACGGGGGGTGCAGTCTGCAACTCGCCCAGACGTGACAAAATGTCCTTTAGATGTTTGTTCGCAACACCCTGTGCATCCTCTATGGCTTTGAGCCTCTGTTCGGCCACAATCTAAGCACCCTCAAGTTGGGCGAGACGCTCGCTGATGACTTTCACATCCGTGGTGAGGCCCTCAAGTCTGGGTTGTTCCTATGCCATTGTTAGCGAAAGAGAAAAACCACATTGTGTATAAACCCTATCAACTAGTAGGACGTGGTGGAGAAAAACGCTCACACTCAGGGTTAGTATCAAATTCTTACTTGTTCTTACCAATGCAACAGGTGGTGATCGGCCCGTTGGTGTTGGCTTCAAACTACCGATGAAGATTGGATGGAGAGATAAACAAAAATCAGTAGAACCGAGACATATACTTGTTGGTAGGAAAAAGTGTAGCTTGGCAAAGGCTTCTCAACTCACAATATCAGTGGCATAATTTAGCAAAAAGCAATGCAAGTTGAATAATTGCTCAAACTCCTAACTAGTGCTGGCAGTCGACTAGTAAGAGACAAAACAATCTAATCCCAGATTCTGAATAAAATGAGTGGAAGCCCATGAAAATATGGAAGCTCTAAATAGCTAGATATAAGTGAGGTATAATCGATAGTGTATGGCAACCTAGAGGAGAAAGAAAAGAAAAAAGGACTATGATATTTGGCACACGTGTGCCATATAAGCAAAACTGCCACACCTCTACTTTTTTCATTTCAAAGTACCACACGATTCCTCGTCCTTTGACCTCGCCTCCTCCCAAACGACCATGTAGGCTCGTCCGAGAAACCTGCTTCTCCCGCACATCTCGGGCGCCCACCCCTGAGAAAACTGTCACTTCTTCACGTCTACCACATGATTTCTCCTCAGGACAAAGTTACCATGGTATTGTATGCATGTTACCAGGCCTGTGTTGCATAACTTACCGTGCTATTTACATAGAATGTACCAGGTATCTATGCTTCAACAACTACATCCCTTCAAAGTTACCACTGTGTTTTGTACACAAGTTATAAGGTCTTAGATGTGTAAAATACCGTGGTACTTACACATAAGTTATCAGGGTATATGTACATCAACCTCCCCCCGGTTAAAGTTATCATGAGGGATTGTACATGAGTTACCGGGTCTACAGTTGGTATATTATCATGGTACTTGCACCTAAAAATCTGGGTGTGTTTCGGTAGCTTTTTTCATAGGTCAAAAATTACCACGAAGTTTTTGCGTAACTTATCACGCCTATAGCACGTGTGCCCCTCATGACACTAAACATTATGTGACTTTCTCGTGGCACGCCATGCGTTCTTTCATCCAAGAGGCCCACGCGCGAGGCAAGTGTATGTTTTTAACAACTTAGTTTCCTTTGATAAAAAAGTTACCATCATGTTTATGTTGCAAGTTATCGGTTATGCGGTGCTTATATTATCATGTTATTTACACAAAAAATATTGAGGATGTTTTGAACAACTTTTTTCCGGGACAAAAAGTTATCATGGTGATTCTAGGTAACCTATCAAGCCCGTAGTGCTTAAAATATCATGCTATTTACACAAAATTTATTAGGGGTATGTTTTAGCAAATCCCCCTCCCCCACGGGTCAAAAACTTATCATGGTGTTTAGTTATCGCAGTGCATATGTTTTCATGCTATTTACACGTAAAAATGCCAGGGGAGGGAGGTATACTACTGTGCTATGCCGGAGTATCTTTTCAAAAAAAATCCCTACAGCCAAAGTTACCATGGTGTTTCTACCTCAGTTATCAGATGTGCGCTGCGTATATTACCATCTATTTACACATAAATTATCGGGTGTTTCTACCTCATTTGTCTTCCCCAATAGTTAAAGTTACCACGATGTTTGTATCTAAATTATCAATTCTATGGCGTGAATGTTATCGTGCTATTTACAGAAATTATCGGGGGGCCGGATTCAACAAATTTATTTCCAATGATCAAAGTTACCAGGAACATGTCAAAAACAGTATTTCCCTTAGCTTGCTCAACAATGAGTGTCATAGGTGAGGTGGTTAGCTCCCTTTGTTGATTACCTACAGAACAGAGATCAAATCCTAGTCCAAGCATTATTTTTGCTGAAAATCGGGAAGGCGCGTGGGCCATAATTGACGTTTACGAAAATTAGGAAGGCACGAGCGGGTGTGCACGATAAAATCGGGGAGCGCGTGCGGGAAAGGAAAGAAATCGGGGGAGGTCGTGCGGGAAAGGAAGGAGATCGGGAGGCGTGCGGGAAAGGAAAGAAGTCAAGAGGACGTGCGGGGAAGGAAGAAGATCGGGAGGAAACTGACGGCGCTGTATGCGTGTGGCAGTTTCGCAATCTGCCACACGGTTGCCAAATACATTTTTCGAAGAAAAAAATATCCAGCAGCCATGTATATGAGCAAAGTAAAGGTTCTGGACAACAAAGAGATATTCCAAAAGATACTAACAGGCCGGAGTGTTTTTTCTTTTTTTTTCTGTTACCTCTCTGTTTTTTCACTTTTTTTCTTTTTTCTTTTTTTCTCCTTTTTTCACTCTTTTTTTATTCTTTTTTTCTTAATTTTTTTATCAAGCCGGCTACTAGCGACCGATGCCTACAGAGTCTAGGCTGGCAAAAATAAAGCACAACTCTTTTGATGGGATGTGTCACGTGTATGCATGCAAGACAGAGCAACCAAGGAAAGCGACATGAGCGAACAGCGGCGCGGCGGTGCAAATGAAAACTAACTGCTGCTGTAGTAGAAAGAACAGCGGTGCGGGCGCGACAGTTAGTCCGTCCCACGTGTGGTGACGGTTTGAGAGTCCGGCGATCACAGAGGCGACTCGCTGCCCCTGATTCCCGCACTGTTTCGCCCCGGCGCCAGATCCAATCGCCAGTGGGTGCCGCCGAGAGGTGCGCCGATCCGCGGCGCGGCCGCTCTGCCTGCCCTGCAGGCATTCCTACTCCCCCTACATAAGCCTTTGGTGTGCGACCTAGGGCACACGATCGTAATACACCTATCTAGGGTTTTTCTGTCACGGCGCTGGTCCGGGCTGCCATGGAGGAGGAAGCGGGTCTGATGGAGAGGATGAAGCTCTCGGAGGAGGAAAGAAAGGGAGTGAAGATTAGGTGGCCGGCGAGGGCGAGGACGGACAAGGGAGAAATCCAGGCGATTGGGAAGGTGTTGTCGGAGAGACCAGCGTACCCGGATGCGATCTGCTTGTCGTTAAGGAAGTGTTGGTGTCCTTTGAAGGGAGTTGACTGCAAAGAGCCGGGCAAGAACATCTTCCTCTTCACTTTCAAACAAGAATCAGGGAAGTGCAAAGCGCTGGAGGATGGTCCGTGGATGTTTGATAATGATTTGGTGGTGATGGTGGATTTTGTGCCGAGTAAGCTGATCGGGCAGTATGTGTTCGAAGAGATCCCGGTTTGGTTCAGAGTATTTGGCTTGCCGTTGGGAAAGATGGAGGAGGAGATGGCAGAGGAGATTGGAAATCTGGTAGGAAAATATGTGGAGATGGACACAGGTGTGGATGGTTCGGCAGTAGGGAGGTTCTTGCGGATCATGATTCGAATGCCCATCAACAAGCCGATCATGAGGGGAGTCTCGCTCGATGAGGAGCCTGAAAGTGAGGAGGAGACTGGCCGCGGTCAGGGAGGGGAGGAAGAGAAGGAGAGGCCGTTTTGTCGTTTCGAATATGAATACCTTCCTGACTTTTGCTATATCTATGGCGTCATTGGACATGTTGATAAAGGGTGCTCTACTAAACTGAATAAAGGGGAGAAGGCACAGTACGGGAGATGGCTGAGAGCTGATATGGGGAGGCGTCGAGGAGGAGAGGAAGGAAGGATGTGGAGGAATAGCTACAATGGGAGCGGGAGCGGATCAGGCAATGGTCGATCGTATGGAGGAGGTAGGCTGGGGGGCAGATCCCGTAGCGCTAGTCTTAGCTGGCGTAAATCTGACCCCAAGGTGGATGGAGGGCGGACGGATGATGGGGAAGAAGTTACTAGCCCTAGCAAGGTTAAAAGGATAGACGGTGGCCGGAAGGAGGTGTTGGTGCAACATAAGAGGCTAACTTTTCAGGAGGAGAAATGAGGCAATGAAGGGTTGAATGTTGGTAAACAGGGCGGGGAAGGTTCAGGTGCTGACCATGTGGTGGAGGATGAGAAGGATGGAGCAATGGAGGTGGAGACAGGGGAAAGAAGTGGTGTAAGAATGGATAATCAGATTTCGGAGGCGAAGAAATTGGAAGGAGAGGTGTACGAAGCGTTGCGAAGGAGGATGGGAAGGAAAAGAGTGGCGGTCATATTCCAAAGAAGTACAAGAAGGTTAGAAGGGAGGTGCCTGTGGTTTTGAAGGATGATAATTTGGTTGGGAGTGTTTTAGGGCAGAAAAGGGGTGTGGAGAGAGAGGAGGACAACGACTTGAGGAAGAAGGCAAGAGTTGAAGAGGAGGGTGTGATGATGAAGTGCGTAGATGGGACGGATCAAACACATATGATATCGGCCGGGCTGCAAGAGCAGTCCCACCGGACGCAATGAGGATTGTAAGTTGGAACTGCCGGGGACTCGGGAATGGCCCGGCAGTTCGGGGCCTCTTGGATCTCAAGAGGGTGGAGGATCCCGATGTCTTGTTCCTATGCGAGACAAAGCTAGTGGAGAAGGAGTTGGAGCAGTACAGGTGGAAACTGGGTTTGGCTAATATGTGTAAGAAGGATTCAGAGGGGAGGAGTCGAGGGGTAGCTATTTTCTGGAGGAGGGGAGTTAATCTCTCCTTACGGTCCTTGGGGAGGAGGCATATTGACGCTGACATAACGGAGGAGGATGGATCAGTGTGGAGGATCATGGGGATTTATGGGGAGTCGCAGTGGGGGAGGAAGAAAGAAACATGGAGGACGATGCATTTGCTAAGTCAACAACACCAGGAGGGTAGGTCGTGGCTCTGTCTGGGAGATTTTAATGAGATCATGTCAAATGAGGAGAAGAGAGGAGGAGTGGATCGATCGGAGGGGTGCATGAACCAGTTCAAAGAGGCTCTTGAGGGGTGCAAGTTAAGCGATCTGGGATATGAGTGAGATATCATCACATGGTGGAACAACTGTACGCAGGCGGATGGCTATATATGTGGGCGCCTGGATCGTGCTACGCCAAATATGGAATGGTGCTCAAAGTTCCCAGAGTTTCGCATCCGGAATGAACTCCCTCGTCACTCCCTGGTGGTGGTGGACACGGATGATATGGGGGACAGGAGGAAGGTGGGGGGTGGCTGTTTCAGGTTCGAGGCTAGGTGGCTAAAGGAGGAGGGATGCGACCTGGTAGTAGAGGAGGCGTGGAGGAGGGTGCGGGAAGGAGGACTGGCGGACGTGTCCGCGGCTCTGGAAGGCGTGGCCCGTGACCTCTCTCGATGGAGTAGGGATGTGGTGGGTGATACTGAGAAAAAGTTGAAGGAGGCAAAACGTGAGCTGGAAGAGTGTAGAAAGCAGGCTATCACACCGGGGAAAGTGGCGGAGGAGGTGAGGCTACGGTGTTTGGTTGATCACTTGGAGGAGGTAATTGATATCAAATGGAGGCAAAGATCACATGTTTGGTGGCTGAAGGAAGGGGATAAGAACACGGAATTTTTCTTTCGATATGCCTCGGCCAGAAGGAAGGCCAACAGAATCCGGAGACTTAGGAAGGAGGATGGAGTAGTAGTAGAAGAAGGTAGGGAGCTTACTAACTATGTCATGTCTTACTTTCAGGAGTTGTTCACTTCGAATGGCAATGAGCAGTATGATGAGCTTCTCCGTGTTGTGCCAGTGAAGGTCACAAGTGCTATGAATGATAGCCTTACGGCTGCCTTCTCAGATATGGAAATCAAGGCTGCGCCTGACCAGATAGGAGATATGAAAGCACCAGGGCCGGATGGTATGCCAGCGTTGGTGTTCAAGAAATATTGGCAGTTGATGGGCAAGAATATCATTGAGGAGGTTCGACATGTACTGGAAGGCGGGGAGATGCCTACTGGCTGGAATGATACACATGTTGTGTTAATACCAAAGGTTAAAAACCCCTCACGGATTAAAGACCTCCGTCCAATAAGTTTGTGTAATGTTTTGTACAAGATCATCTCAAAGGTATTAACGAACGGTCTCAAGCTCATCCTACCGGAGATCATCTCTATCAATCAGAGTGCATTTGTACCTGGCCGCCTGATAACTGACAATATTCTCGTGGCATATGAGGTCTCACATTTTTTGATGAATAAAAGGGCTGGAAAGGAATAATTTGCGGCAGCAAAGGTGGATATGAGCAAAGCATATGACCGTGTTGAGTGGGCTTTCCTAGAAGCAATGATGTACAAACTTGGGTTTGCGAGCAGGTGGGTGAAGCTTGTAATGAAGTGTGTAACTTCAGTAAGGTACAGAATCAAGGTTAATGGCGAGCTATCTTAGCAATTTTTGCTTTCAAGAGGACTCCGGCAGGGGGATCCGAGCTCGCCCTATATGTTTGCAATCTGCGCGGAAGGGTTGTCGGCCTTGTTGAATGATGCCCAGCAACACGGTACTTTCAGTGGCATACAGATTTGCCCAGGAGCACCGGCCATCTCGCATTTGTTCTTTGCGGACGACTCGGTCTTGCTTCTGCGAGCGCGGACGGATGAGGCTCTGGAACTTAAACGCATCCTTCAGGTCTACGAGAGGTGCTCGGGGCAGTGCGTCAATCATGAGAAATTTGCAGTGATGTTCAGCAAGAACAGCTCCGAACCGACAAAGGGAAGTGTAAAAGGTGCTTTGGGCATTGACAGTGAGGCGTATAATGAGAAATACCTGGGCCTTCCTGTGTATATTGGGCGTTCCAAGCGCAAGGCGTTTGCTTACCTAAAAGATCGCATTTGGAACCACATGCAGGGTTGGAATGAGAGGACCTTATCTCGGCAAGGCAAGGAAATCCTAGTGAAAGGGGTGGCGCAGGCGGTTCCAACATTTGCAATGTCTATGTTCTATCTCACCAAGTCTTTTTGTGAAGAGTTAAGCTCTATGATCGCTAGATACTGGTGGAGCCAGCAAGATAAGGATAACAAGGTCCATTGGGTTAGCTGGCAAAAGCTAACAAGGTCGAAGGGAAGGGGGGGACTTGGCTTCAGAGACATCCATGATTTCAACATTGCTATGTTAGCCAGGCAAGTATGGCGTTTGATCGAGCAACCAGGCAGCCTGTGTGCACAACTCATGAAGGCCAAGTACTACCCGAACAGCTCTATCGTTGAGGCTCAAATATGTCATATGCATGGCGCAACATCACCTATGGTATTGATCTAGTTAAGCAGGGCATGATCTGGCGTGTTAGAGATGGGGAGAGCATTCATATTTGGGATGACCCCTGGATACCAAGATCTTGGTCTAGGCGGGTCATCACGCCCCGTGCGGGTAATCTTTTGACCAAAGTAGCTGAACTCATCGACCCAACTACTGGTAAATGGGACATGGAGCTGGTCACTGATATGTTTTGGGAGGAGGATGCTAACCTGATTCTTCATATGCCACTTCGGGATGGGGTAGTTGATTTCCTTGCATGGCACTTTGACCCCAAGGGTGTGTTGTCAGTCAACAAGCGTATAAGCTGAAACGAGCACTATCCGAGCTCGGGAATGCGCAGGCAAATGAGGCACCGCAGGTTGCGGGTAATCTAGATGGTGGGGGGGAAGCAAAGTGGAAAAGGTTATGGCAGCTGCCGTGCCCGGGGAAGGTGAGGCATTTTATGTGGCGGCTTGCGCACAACACGCTCGCCACGAAGGATATCCTATGTAGGAGAGGAATGGTGATTGAGGATCATAAATGCTTCTTGTGCAACATGAGAAACGAGACGGCAAAGCACTTGTTTGTGGAGTGCCATGAGATAATGCAAGTCTAGCGGGGGCTACAACTTGAACACGTTAGATAGCGGCTAACTGAATGTGATTCAGTGGACTCCACTTTGCAAGTGCTATGGCAGCTACCTGAGAAGGACCGGATGATGGTCATCATCATGTGGTGGCAATGGTGGGCTCAGCGCAACAAAGTCCATGAAAGAGACGAGCCGATGGAGCACTCGCAGTTCGCTACTAGAGTTGCATGCACAGCCGGAGAGTACCAGGGTTGTTCCTGCAAAATACCCACCCCGCCAACAATTGCGCCGTGTTGGTCCCCTCCTCCAGAGGATATGATAAAGTTAAACGTGGACGGGGCTTTCATTGAAGATGGCATGCAAGGGGGCTGGGGCGTGGTTGCGAGGTGAGGGAGTCCTGGACTAGGGGGTGTACGGATAGCCGAACTATCACCGTCGGCCGGACTCCAAGACTATGAAGATACAAGATTGAAGACTCCGTCCCGTGTCCGGATGGGACTTTCCTTGGCGTGGAAGGCAAGCTTGGCGATACGGATATGTAGATCTCCTACCATTGTAACCGACTCTGTGTAACCCTAGCCCTCTCCGGTGTCTATATAAACCGGAGGGTTTTAGTCCGTAGGACGAACAACAATCATACCATAGGCTAGCTTCTAGGGTTTAGCCTCTTGGATATCGTGGTAGATCTACTCTTGTACTACCCATATCATCAATATTAATCAAGCAAGAGTAGGGTTTTACCTCCACCGAGAGGGCCCGAACCTGGGTAAAAACATCGTGTCCCTTGTCTCCTGTTACCATCCGCCTAGACGCACAGTTCGGGACCCCCTACCCGAGATCCGCCATTTTTGACACTAACATTGGTGCTTTCATTGAGAGTTCCTCTGTGTCGTCACCTACAGGCCCGATGGCTCCTTCGATCATCAACAACAACACGGTCCAGGGTGAGACTTTTCTCCCCGGACAGATCTTCGTATTCGGTGGCTTTGCACTGCAGGCCAATTCACTTGGCCATCTGGAGCAGATCGAAAGCTACGCCCCTGGCCATCAGGTCAGATTCGGAAGTTTGAACTATACGGCCGACATCCGCGGAGACTTGATCTTCGACGGATACGAGCCACAGCCGAGCGCGCCGCACTGTCACGATGGGCATGATTTAGCTCTGCTGCCGGGCAGTGCCCTAGAGGCCGCACAAGAGTCCGCTCCGACCCTTAGCTCGGAGCCAACTGCGCCGATAGAGGATGGGTGGCTGGACACCGCCTCGGGGGCTGCTACCTCTATGGTGATAGAGCCGAATACCGACCCTGTCCCTTGTGAAGCTCGTGACTCCAAGGTGTCGGACTCCTCTCCGGACCCCGAACCTTCCGCGCCCCTGCCAATCAAATCCGATTGGGCGCCGATCAGGGAGTTCACCGCTGCGGACATCTTTCAGCACTCGCCTTTTGGCGACATCCTGAATTCGTTAAAGTCTCTCTCTTTATCAGGAGAACCCTGGCCGGACTATGGTCAGGTAGGATGGGATGCGGAGGACGAAGAAATTCAATGCCCGCCCACCACCCACTTTGTAGCCACTGTCGATGACTTAACCGACATGCTAGACTTCGACTCTGAAGACATCGACGGTATGGATGACGATGCCGGAGACGACCAAGAACCAGCGCCTACAGGGCACTGGAAAGCCACCTCAACTCACGACGTATACATGGTGGATACACCTAAAGGAAGCGATAACAAGGAACAACGGGACGCTGCGAAGGATAATTCCCTCGAAAATAGTCAAAACGGCGACATAAGCGCCGCTCAAAGCCTCGCCTCGACAAAGGCAGCACGCATACAGACCCAGCCATAGAGCAGGGCGAACCGGTGGACGACGAACACGCCCTCGGGCAACCATCCGAAAAGGATAACTTGGATAAACAATCTGTCCCCGGCGAAAACAACAGTCCGGACGATCTTACACCGGACACATCGTTGGAGCAGAAGAACCTCCAGAAAAGGCTCGTCGCCACTGCACGAAGTCTAAAGAAGCAGAAGCGGAAGATCAAAACAGCGGAAGACGCACTCAGAATGAGATGGAGCAAGGTACTCAACACCGTAGACAAACACGGTGATAGTTGCCAAACAAAGAGACGAGGAAGCCGTAGAGCCCCCACGATCAAAGAACAAAGAGGCCACCCGGTCGGATAGATGACCACACGACAAACAAAGAGCAGCAAGCAGCGCCGCACACAAGTCGATACGCGATCCGCATAAGGATCCGCGCCAAAAGGATGGCCCAGTCAGCCAAGAAAGCAAGCTCTAGAAAGCAATACAACACATCGAGTATTCAAACATCACGGGACACCCAAATACAGGGGCGCCGCACACCCCCTATGTTTCACCGACGAGGTGCTGGATCATGAATTTCCAGCGGGATTCAAGCCCGTAAACATAGAGGCATACGACAGAACAACAGACCCTGGAGTCTGGATTGAGGATTACATCCTGCACATACATATGGCTAGAGAAGATGACCTCCACGCCATAAAATACTTACCCCTCAAGCTCAAAGGGCCAGCCCGGCATTGGCTCAAAAGCCACCTAGAAAATACCATTGGAAGTTGGGAAGAGCTCGAGGATGCGTTTCGGGCAAATTTTCAGGGGACCTATGTCCGCCCTCCGAATGCAGACGATTTAAGTCACATAACTCAACAGCCCGGAGAGTCAGCCTGCAAATTCTGGAATAGGTTCCTCACCAAAAAGAACCAAATAGTCGACTGTCCGGACGCCGAAGCCTTAGCAGCTTTCAAACATAACGTCCGAGACGAATGGCTCGCCAGACACCTCGGCCAAGAAAAGCCAAGAACAATGGCCACACTAACAAGCCTCATGACCCGCTTTTGCGCGGGAGAGGATAGCTGGCTGGCAAGATGCAGCACCAGCAACCCAAGTACATCCGAGGTCAGGGATGGAAATGGGAAACCACGACGTAGCAAGGACCAGCGCCGGACTAAGGGAAATGGTCCGAAGAGCACGACAGTCAACACCGGATTCAAAAGCTCTCGGCAGAACAACAAAAACCTGCCTCTCAAGGACAACAGCGACGAGCTATCCAACCTAAACAAAATCTTGGACAAGATATGCCAAATCCACAGTACATCCGGGAAGCCTGCAAACCATACCCACAGAGATTGCTGAGTCTTCAAACAATCCGGACGACTTAACGCCGAACACAAGGGGCTCACCACACCAAGTGAGGACGATGACGAACTCCACAAGCATAGCAACGGGAAACAAAAGAATTTTCCACAAGAGGTCAAAACAGTAAACTCACTTCAAGTGACAACAGGGAAAAATAGAGCGGCGCCCATTAAAGTACGCGCCGCGCAGTGTACCCCAACGGAGTCCCAACACTGGTTGTCAAAACCAATCACCTTCGACCATCAGGACTACTCCGGAAGTATCCGGAACGCAGGATGGACTGCTTTGATATTAGACCCAATAATCGACGGACTACAATTCACACAAGTCCTAATGGACGGCGGCAGTGATCTAAACCTGTTATATCAGGACACAATCCGCAGAATGGGGATAGACCCAATAAAAATTCGCCATAGCAACACTTCCTTTAAAGGATTAATGCCAGGCCCATATGCCCATCCGACAAATTCCATCGCGAAAAGTTAGTCTTCCACATCGCTCCATTTAAAAGTAGCTATCAAGCACTATTGGGACGCGAAGCTTTCGCCCGCTTCAACGCAATACCGCATTGTGCATCTCTTACACTTAAAATGCCCGGTCCACACGGCATCATCTCATTAAAAGGAAACCTCGAGTGTTCCTCGAATACGGAAGAACGTGAGACTGCCTTGACAGCCAAACATTAATCCGGCTTTGCTGATCAGAGCACCTAAACAGGTCATTGAGACCCCGGACACGGTTAGGCGAGTCCGACATAAATAAACAAGGGGCTTACTAGCCGCGTACCCCCCTTACAAGGGGCTGCACACATATACAATAAGAGCCAATAAAGCTCAATTTTATTCATTTTTTGAATCATACTCTGTTTATTTTAAAAATACATTTTTCGCACGATCTTTTTTCAAACTAAGTTCTTCTCTTTTATAGATGAACACCGTGCTACACCCGTCTAGGATACGACACAATGGAGACACAGGCGCAGATGTGCACTAGGGACCCGTTGCAGGGATTCTTTTCAGATTAAGACCCTGTGTAAACCTTTTTTACTGTCTCTTATTGATACACATCCCCCGGTTTCTTGCTACAACCGAGGAGGAGGCAGGCATTTTGGCATCGGCCGCGTCAGAAATTTTTGCGCGTACCTGAACACTAGGGGCTTAGGGCTTGTTTTGCCCGTTTTCATAAAGACTGAATACCTTAGGGAGTGTTCGGTGTCTCGAGTTAGGCCTTATATGCATCAGCTCCGAATCATGTCTTTGGTCAAATGTTGGGTTTGCCCGGCTCCTGTGTTTTGCTGCCTTACGTTCCGCTCTATCCGCTAACGCGGCACCAGGAGAACTTTTGCGATTGTGCCCCGGTTCGTCCAGGTGAGCACCTCAGTAGAGAAAGCCGAAAACTAACTGCCATGATATAGCGAGAGACTGGTCAACCACTCGATCGACCACCAGAATGTTTAGAATTCCTCCGCTTTGACGAAGGACCGTTTCCCGGTCAGGCACATACGCGCCCCAAATTCGGAGAGCGCGGTGCCCCTAGGGGCTATATAGTAGCCCCACCATCGAACTCCTATGGCTAAGTGAAAGTGATAAAGCATTATTGTCTGGTTGCCTAGTTTGCTACGCTGTCACCTCCTTCACAGGACCAAGACGTTGGATTAAGTGTGAAAATGCGCTTTTTTTTGCAAAAACCCCCGCACTATGTGCGTGGGGGCTGAAGCCGAAGACTGCCATCTTTCAGGTTATATACACATATACATTAACGGCCGCACAGGAGGTACTTCAACACTTGAACGCACAAGTATAAAAAGCCCTTATATCATATATTTGAAACATGGTTTCACAAATCATACATGTCATTTGAACATAATATTCTTCGAGCACTGCGTCTCTATTAAGCGAGCGCCATGTAGGACTTCCTCAAAATAGTTCTCGGCAGGTACTCGGCTTCGGTCCGAATCCCGGGATGCAACGTCGGTGGCCTTCATCTCTGCCCAGTATGTTTTGACATGGGCAAGAGCCGTCCGCGCACCCTATATGCATGCCGACCGCTTCATTGCATTAATATGCGGCACCGCGTAAAGGAACTGCTGCACCAAGCCAAAATAACTCTTCGGCTCGGGCCTTTTCGGCCACAAATGAGCCACGACATCCTTCATGGCAAGTCCGGACAGCCTATTCAGCTCTGCCCATTCGGCCAACCGACCGGTTAATGGAAGGGGACGCTCTGGACTATGGAACTGCGACCAAAAAAGCTCTTCCATTCCGTGATCCTTTTGGCCTCGGAAGTGTGCGACCGCGCCTGTGGCACTCGCCGCCAAATCCAGATAAGCATCCTCCGCACCCCAGCTGACCCAACTGGGCATACTTCGGATCCGTGAACTTCCTCCGCAGCAGAAAGGGCTTTCCAGCCGTGATATCCCCGGCTTGACGTAGCTCCTCCTTTATAGCTCTCATCGCAGAGCGGGCATCCTTGGCTTCGGAGGTGGCCTTCTTCAGGTCCTCTCGCTCCGCTCGGCGTTCTTTTTCAAGAAACTCGCAGCGGTCGGTAGCATTCCTCAGCTTCAAGGCCATCTCAGCCATTTCCTCCCTGCTTCGGCAGTGAGCAGCCTTTTCGGCCTTTAGCTCTTTGGCCGCCTTCAAGGCAGCCGCATTACTTTTTCTGGCTTGCTCCTTGGCTTGGACGAGCTCCGCCCGAAGGTCCTCCATAGCAGCGGCACCATCTGAATTAAGCATACATGTTGTAAGGTACGGGCGTCAAGCTCCCTTACCAGGTATCCGCGGGGAAGCCGCATACCTTGTGACTCGTCAAGTCGCCTATCAACCAGCGTGATGTCCGCATCCGCAACGTTAAGTTGCCGCTTCAGTTCGGCAAATCCATCAGTCCGACTGGCCACCGAACGCTCCGCCACCTACATAGGAAAGGCGACATCTTACAACTGAGATTATGATCCTCGGCACGATGTCACCTTTGACAACATACCGAGTCTCAGGGGATACTATCTATACAGGGCACATTCTATATGCAAAACTGTCAGAAGGTATATCATTTTCGCGTACCTCAAACCTCGTCAGTAAACTTTTGACGGCTTTATGCAATCCGCTCTCAGCAAATACCGTACCCATTAACGCACGGTGATCTTCTGAGATAGACGCTAGCCCGAGCAGATCCCTCAGCTCCTCCGACCGTACACCAGTTGGTGCCGGACCGTCCGGCCCCGCCGGACTCGGGGAAACCCTCCGCGAAGACACTTCAGGGTCGTCCGCCCCGCCTAACGGTGCGGCAGAGGGAGGTGTTTCGCTCTCCATCATCTCCGGACAAAGATCCCCATAAGACGAGCTCTGCTAAGAAGGGCTGAGATCCGAACTACAAGGTAAAACTTCGGTTATCGTCAGAAATAAAAACAGGGATGTCCCTTATTACAAAACTCCCCTTTCTACTTACGGCTCGCTGGAGGGCTGATTCCCGTGGGGAGGGCTTCTCCCGGCGCAGGACCCTCTGGTGAAGATTTCTTCCCCCGCTTTGAGGCCTTGGCCTCCGGATCTTCAGAAGCGGTCCTCTTCTCCCCCAGGGGCGGGGGATTCCCGATCCCCCTTCCTTGAAAGACTCCTTCGCGGAGGCAGTAGCTTCCTTGTTCCCCCCTTCACCTTCTTCAAAAGGCGCAGCCGCCAGCATCTTGGTTAACACAGGATCCGGCGTGGTCTCAGGGAGGGGGCCGGACACCTTATCAACTTTGCTTTCGCTATCCACTCCTGTTCAAGGGACAACTCTTTAAAGGGCAGGTTTATGATAAATATACGGACAGCGTGTCCGGGCATAGGACTACTTACTTGAGTATCCGGGCGATTGCAGCTCAGACCTGCGTCCTCGGTCAAGTCCGGACACATCTCTTGTGTTCCAAAGAACAGTTTATACATCTCCACGGGCGTCGCGCCCATGAAGTGTTGGAGAGCTCGTGGTCCCTTCGGATTGAATTACCATAGGCGTAGGGGGCGACGCTTGCAGGGCAGAAGGCGCCGAATCAGCATGACTTGTGCCACTACAACCAGATTGATCTCCCTCTCTTGGAGGTCTTGGATACGGCTCTGCAGTAGAGGTACGTCCTTGGACGACCCCCAGTCAAGCCCTTTGTTTACCCATGACGCCAGCCGTCGTGGAGGACCCGAGCGAAAGGCAGGTGGCACCACCCATCTGGTGCCCCTGGGAGCGGTGATGTAGAACCACTCATGTTGCCACAAACCAAGCTCCTCTTTAAAAGAGCCCTTGGGCCATGGAGCGTCAGCACTCTTGCTTATAACAGCCCCTCTGCACTCTACCTTCTGCCCCTTGATCATCTTCTGCTCCACATCGAAGGTCTTGAGCCACAATCCGAAGTGAGGGGTAATGCGGAGGAAGGCTTCGCACACAACAATGAACGATGAGATGTGGAGGATGGACTCCGGATCCAAGTCGTGGAATTCCAGCCCATAATAAAACATGAGCCCCCTCATGAAGGGGTCCATCGGGAAGCCTAAACCCCGAAGGAAGTGAGACACGAACACCACGCTCTCACCAGGCTCAGGAGTAGGAATAACCTGCCCTTGGGCAGGCAACCTATGCGAAAAACGCCGGTTAGATACCTGGCGTCTCTCAGCTTTAGCACGTCTTCTTCCGTGATGGAAGAAGGCAACCACCGGCCTTGCAGGTCAGAGCCGGACATCGTTGAAGGTCCGAAGCGCCTGGATCTGGAGCTTTGGGTGTTGGAGCTCGAGGCGAGGGGCGGATTCGATTGAGATTGAAAGAAAGGAGTAGGCCTTGGTCTCGTTATAAAGAGGTTGAATACCAAGAGCCCTCCCCGTGGCCGTTTAGGACTCACCCTCGATAGAGGAGGCATGCCAACGGGCGCGGTTAGGTTACCCACACCTGTATTGATGAGAATCCCGGAATAAGGGGACACGATCTCTGCTTTGACAAGATGTGCCAAGAAAACCGCTTCGCTAAACGCGCTGAGGTGGGACAATAAAAACAATTCGAATAAAGGCTTGGCCGTGGTGTACGTCATGCCACGAAATACGTCAGCAGATTGAACTTGTGTAAATATTATTCTCTCTACGGTGGTATGTGGAACTTATTTTGTAGAGCCGGACACTATCCTGGTGTTCAAAATCTTCTATGAATTATTCGGAGGAGGAACCCGCCTTGCAATGCCGAAGACAATATGCGCGCCGGACTCGTCGTCATTGAAGCCTGGTTCAGGGGCTACTGAGGGGGTCCTGGACTAGGGGGTGTCCGGATAGCCAAACTATCACCGTCGGCCGGACTCCAAGACTATGAAGATACAAGATTGAAGACTCCGTCCCGTGTCCGGATGGGACTTTCCTTGGTGTGGAAGGCAAGCTTGGCGATACGGATATGTAGATCTCCTACCATTGTAACCGACTCTGTGTAACCCTAGCCCTCTCCGGAGTCTATATAAACCAGAGGGTTTTAGTCCGTAGGACGAACAACAATCATACCATAGGCTAGCTTCTAGGGTTTGGCCTCCTGGATCTCGTGGTAGATCTACTCTTTACTACCCATATCATCAATATTAATCAAGCAGGAGTAGGGTTTTACCTCCACCGAGAGGGCCCGAACCTGGGTAAAAACATTGTATCCCTTGTCTCTTGTTACCATCCGCCTAGACGCACAGTTCGGGACCCCCTACCCGAGATCCGCCGGTTTTGACACCGACACGAGGGATTACACAGGAGGGGTGGTGGCTGCGCGGGCTGGACGTATTGTCCATGCCGTGGATGAAGGAAATATGCCCAAGAGGCAATAATAAAGTTATTATTTATTTCCTTATTTCATGATAAATGTTTATTATTCATGCTAAAATTGTATTAACCGAAAACTTGATACATGTGTGAATACATAGACAAACATAATGTCACTAGTATGCCTCTACTTGACTAGCTCGTTGAATCAAAGATGGTTAAGTTTCCTAGCCATAGAGATGAGTTGTCATTTGATTAACGGGATCACATCATTAGAAGAATGATGTGATTGACTTGACACATTCCGCTAGCTTAGCACTTGATCATTTAGTATGTTGCTATTGCTTTCTTCATGACTTATACATGTTCCTATGACTATGAGATTTTGCAACTCCCGTTTACCGAAGGAACACTTTATGTGCTACCAATCATCATAACGTAACTGGGTGATTATAAAGGAGCTCTACAGGTGTCTCCGAAGGTACATGTTGACTTGGCGTATGTCGAGATTAGGATCTGTCACTCCGATTGTCGGAGAGGTATCTCTGGGCCCTCTCGGTAATGCACATCACTCTAAGCCTTGCAAGCAATGTAACTAATGAGTTAGTTACGGAATGATGCATTACATAACGAGTAAAGAGACTTGCCGGTAACGAGATTGAACTAGGTATTGGGATACCGACGATCGAATCTCGGGCAAGTAACATACCGATGACAAAGGGAACAACGTATGTTGTTATGTGTTTTGACCGATAAAGATCTTCATAGAATATGTAGGAGCCAATACGGGCATCCAGGTTCCGCTATTAGTTATTGACCAGAGAGATGTCTCGGTCATGTCTACATAGCTAGTTCTCGAACCCGTAGGGTCCGCACGCTTAACGTTCGTTGACCATATAGTATTATATGAGTTATGTATGTTGGTAACTGAATGTTGTTCGGAGTCCCGGATGAGATCACGGACATGACGACGAACTCTGGAATGGTCCAGAGATAAAGTTTGATATATGGGATAATACTGTTTGATCTCCGGAAGGGTTCCGGAATTCACCGGAAGGGGTTTCGGATGTTTCCCAAAATGTTTGGGTACGAGAACTGTTATTTGGGACAAAGGGGAAAGCCCATGAGGCTTTTGGAAAGTGCAAAAGGAAGTTTTGTGGAGACCAGAGGCTAGACGCTAGTAACCCTGGCGTCTAGGGGGTAGACGCCAGGAACCCTGGCTTCTAGCCCCGGAGTCCGTGTAGAACTCTTGCCTTTCGGGCAAAACCGACTTTGAGGAGGCTTTTACTCCAAGTTTCGACCCCAGGGCTCAACATATAAATAGAGGGGAAGGGCTAGCACCGAAGACACATCAAGAAACACCAAGCCGTGTGCCGGCAACCCCGTCCCCTCTAGTTTATCATCCGTAATAGTTTCCGTAGTACTTAGGCGAAGCCCTGCGGAGATTGTTCTTCACCAACAACGTCACCACGCCGTCGTGCTGCCGAAACTCATCTACTACTTCGCCCGTCTTGCTGGATCAAGAAGGCGAGGACGTCATCGAGCTGAACGTGTGCAGAACTCGGTGGTGCCGTGCGTTCGGTACTTGGATCGGTCAGATCGTGAAGACGTACGACTACATCAATCGCGTTGATAAACGCTTCCGCTTAGCGATGTTCAAGGGTATGAAGATACACTCCCCCTCTTGTTGATATGCATCACCATGATCTTGTGTGTGCGTAGGATTTTTTTTGAAATTACTACGCTCCCCAACAGTGGCATCCGAGCCTAGGTTTTATGCGTAGATGTTATATGCACGAGTATAACACAAGTGAGTTGTGGGCGACACAAGTCATACTGCTTACCAGCATGTCATACTTTGGTTCAGCGGCATTGTTGGATGAAGCGGCCCGGACCGACATTATGCGTACGCTTACGCAAGACTGGTTCTACCGACGAGCTTTGCACACAGGTAGCTGGCGGGTGTCAGTTTCTCCAACTTTAGTTGAATCGAGTGTGGCTACGCCCGGTCCTTGTGAAGGTTAAAACAGCACTAACGTGATGAACTATCGTTGTGGTTTTGATGCGTAGGTAAGAACGGTTCTTGCTCAGCCCGTAGCAGCCACGTAAAATTTGCAACAACAAAGTAGAGGACGTCTAACTTGTTTTTGCAGGGCATGTTTGTGATGTGATATGGTCAAGACGTGATACTATATTTTATTGTATGAGATGATCATGTTTCGTAACCGAGTTATCGGCAACTGGCAGGAGCCATATGGTTATCGCTTTATTGTATGAAATGCAATCGCCATGTAATTGCTTTACTTTATCACTAAGCGGTAGCGATAGTTGTAGAAGCAATAGATGGTGAAACGACAACGATGCTACGATGGAGATCAAGGTGTCGCGCCAGTGACGATGGTGATCACGACGGTGCTTCAGAGATGGAGATCACAAGCACAAGATGATGATGGCCATATCATATCATTTATATTGATTGCATGTGATGTTTATCCTTTATGCATCTTATCTTGATTTGATTGACGGTAGCATTATGGGCGTGTTTGGTTGATTGAGTCGCACCTGGCTCGCACCCGCCGTGCAAAATCGCGGATGTTTGGTGCCCTGTGCAGCGTCCTCAGCCTGGCCTGACTCATGCAAAAGGACATCTCTCAGCCAGGCTGCGGGGAACGCAGGTTTCGGGCGTTTCCCTCGTGCAGGCCCAACTGATGCAAATTGGTTGCACCCGCAATGCAGGCGTGGGGCAGCGATTCTCTCACAGTCGTGGGGGTCAGAGCGTCCCCTCGCCTTTTCCCCTCGTTTCTTTCTTGTTCCCCGCTAAGGCTCTCACCTCGCCACTCGTCGCCGTCCCCAAATCAACGACGGGATGGCCGAATCCGCCGTCCATCGTCCTCTGTGCTAGCTCCACCGTCCGCCGTCAAACTCTGCTGCCAACGCTAGCCTTCACAACGGCCGTTGATCTGCAAGATCCACACCCCGTCGATTTGAGAGGGATGGGTGGGAGCTGGAGGCCCGCCACCATCACCGCCTTCCCCGCGCCCCTTGCTCTGCCAGACCTACCGCCCCATCGATCGGAGCAGCGCGGATGGGAGAAGGAGGCCCATGAGGTTCCAAGTCGCTGGTCCATCCCATCCAAAAAGCAGCAGGAACTGCCCGATGTCTCCCATGTTCGTGCATTTTTTATTTTTTTACTTGTGAGATCTTGTGATTTGCCCATGGATGGTGCATGTGCTTCATACTTCTTACATATTTGTTCCAGATCTGGTATTTGGTATTCCCAATCTCCCAATCTTGACGTCATTTTTGCTCTGAATTGTGACCGACAAAGTACTGTCAGTTAATTGCAGCTAGTCTTTTCATCGTCCGCTGTGTTAGTATCTAGGAGTACATTCGTTGTACTAATTGCTAGCTAGTGGTATAATGCAACTTGATTTTTGGTTCAGCTTTGTTTTACTTGTTTGAGAAATTTCTGATAAATATCATTGAAACTTGATTTTTGGCTCAAAAGTTCTAATGCAGCCTACCAAACAACATCTGTGCTATACAACATCTCTCATGCATAGATTTCCTACAGTCTACCAAACATTCATCTCAATTCAACTTTGCATCAGCTCAACCAGGCCAGGCTCAGCTAGGATCCTCCATGCAATGCAGGCTGAAGCTACCCAGGCAACCAAACACACCCTATAAGTAGATCTCTCATTAATTATCAAGAAGTGTTCTCCCTGAGTATGCACCATTGCGAAATTTCTTCGTGCTGAGTCACCACGTGATGATCGGGTGTGATAGGCTCTACGTTCAAATACAACGAGTGCAAAATAGTTGCACACGCAGAATACTCAGGTTAAACTTGACGAGCCTATCATATACAGATATGGCCTCGGAACACGGAGACCGAAAGGTCGAGCGTGAATCATATAGTAGATATGATCAAGATAGTGATGTTCACCATTGAAAACTACTCCATCTCACGTGATGATCGGACATGGTTTAGTTGATTTGGATCACGTGATCACTTAGATGACTAGAGAGATGTCTGTCTAAGTGGGAGTTCTTAAGTAATATGATTAATTGAACTTAAATTTATCATGAACTTAGTCCTGGTAGTATTTTGCAAATTATGTTGTAGATCAATAGTTCGCGTTGTTGCTTTCATATGTTTATTTTGATATGTTCCTAGAGAAAACTGTGTTGAAAAATGTTAGTAGCAATCATGCGGATTGGATTCGTGATCTGAGGATTGTCCTCATTGCTGCACAGAAGAATTATGTCCTTGATGCACCACTAGGTGACAGACCTATTGCAGGAGCAGATGCAGACGTTATGAATGTTTGGCTATCTCAATATGATGACTACCTGATAGTTTAGTGCACCATGCTTAATGGCTTAGAATCGGGACTTCAAAGACGTTTTGAACGTCATGAACCATATGAGATGTTCCAGGAATTGAAGTTAATATTTCAAGCAAATACCCGAGTTGAGAGATATGAAGTCTCCAACAAGTTCTATAGCTAAAAGATGGAGGAGAATCACTCAACTAGTGAGCATGTGCTCAGATTGTCTGGTTACTACAATCGCTTGAATCAAGTGGGAGTTAATCTTCCAGATAAGATAGTGATTGACATAGTTCTCTAGTCACCACCACCAAGTTAGTAGAACTTCATGTTGAACTATAGTATGCAAGGGATGACGAAAACGATTCCCGAGCTCTTCGTGATGTTGAAATCGACGAAGGTAGAAATCAAGAAAGAGCATCAAGTGTTGATGATTGTCAAGAACACTAGTTTCAAGAAAAGGGCAAAGGGAAAGAAAGGGAACTTCAAGTAGAATGACAAGCAAGTTGTCACTCCCACGAAGAAGCCCAAAGCTGGACCAAAGCCTGAAACTGAGTGCTTAGACTGCAAAGGAAATGGTCACTGGAAACGGAAATGCCCTAAATATTTGGTGGATAAGAAGGATGGCAAAGTGAACAAGGGTATATTTGATATACAGGTTATTGATGTGTGCCTTAATAGTGTTTATAGTAGCCCCTGAGTATTTGATACTTGTTCGGTTGCTATGATTAGTAACTCGAAACATGAGTTACAGAATAAACAGAGACTAGTTAAGGGTGAAGTGACGATGTGTGTTGGAAGTGGTTCCAATATTGATATGATCATCATCGCACACTCCCTATATTTTCGAGATTAGTGTTAAACCTAAATAAATGTTATTTGGTGTTTGCGTTGAGCATGAATATGATTTGATCATGTTTATTGCAATACGGTTATTAAGAATAAATGGATCTTCAGGAGGAAGACGGATGCTGATAGTAGTGTTACTATCTACAAAGCTAGACTTGTCGAAAAAGGTTTTTGACAAGTTCAAGGTGTTGACTACAATGGGATTTTCTCAACTGTAGCGATGCTTAAGTCTGTCCGAATCATGTTAGAAATTGCCACAATTTATGAAATCTGGCAAATGGATGTCAAAACTGCATTCCTTAATGGTTTTCTTAAAGAAGAGTTGTATATGATGCAACCAGAAGGTTTTGTCAATCCTAAAGCTGCTAACAAAATGTGCAAGCTCCAGCGATCCATCTATGGACTGGTGCAAGCATCTCGGAGTTGGAATATACGCTTTGATAAGTTGATCAAAGCATATAGTTTTATACGGACTTGCAGTGAAGCCTATATTTACAATAAAGTGAGTAACATATTGTTGATCAGAAATGATGTAGAATTTTTCTGGAAAGCATAAAGGAGTATTTGAAAGGAGTTCTTTAAAATAAAGACCTCAGTAAAGCTACTTACATATTGAGCATCAAGATCTATTAAGATAGATCAAGACGCTTGATAAGTTTTTCAATAAGTACATACCTTGTCATGATTTTGAAGTAGTTCAAAATGGAACAGTCAAAGAAAGAGTTCTTGCCTGTGTTGCAAAGGTGTGAAATTGAGTAAGACTCAAATCCCGGCCACAGCAAAAAATAGAAAAGAGAATGAAAGTCATTCCCTATGCCTCAGTTATAGGTTCTATAAAGTATGCCATGCTATGTACCAGACCTATTGTATACCTTGTTCTGAATTTGGCAAGGGAGTACAATAGAGATCTAGGAGTAGATCACTGGACATTGGTCAAGAATATCCTTAGTGAGGACTAAGGAAATATTTCTCGATTATGGAGGTGATAAAAGAGCCCGTCGTGAAGAGTTACATCGATGCAAGCTTTTACACTGATCCAGATGACTCTAAGTCTCAATCTGGATACATATTGAAAGTGGGAGCAATTAGCTAGAGTAGCTCCGTGCAGAGCATTGTAGACATAGAATATTTGCAAAATACATACGGCTCTGAATGTGACAGACCCGTTGACTAAGCTTCTCTCACGAGCAAAACACGATCACACCTTAGTACTCTTTGGGTGTTAATCACATAGCAATGTGAACTGATTATTGACTCTAGTAAACTCTTTGGGTGTTGGTCACATGACGATGTGAACTATGGGTGTTAATCATATATATATATGAATATTGGTGTTATATCACATGGCGATGTGAACTAAATTATTGACTCTAGTGCAAGTGGGAGACTGAAGGAAATATGCCCTAGAGGCAATAATAAATTTATTATTTATTTCCTTATTTCATGATAAATGTTTATTATTCATGCTAAAATTGTATTAACCGGAAACTTGATACATGTGTGAATACATAGACAGACATAATGTCACTAGTATGCCTTTACTTGACTAGCTCGTTGAATCAAAGATGGTTAAGTTTCCTAGCCATAGACATGAGTTGTCATTTGATTAACGGGATCACATCATTAGAAGAATGATGTGATTGACTTGACCCGTTCCATTAGCTTAGCACTTGATCGTTTAGTATGTTGCTATTGCTTTCTTCGTGACTTATACATGTTCCTATGACTATGAGATTATGCAACTCCCGTTTACCGGAGGAACACTTTATGTGCTACCAAACGTCACAACGTAACTGGGTGATTGTAAAGGAGCTCTACGGGTGTCTCCGAAGGTACATGTTGAGTTGGCGTATTTCGAGATTAGGATTTGTCACTCCGAATGTCGGAGAGGCATCTCTGCGCCCTCTCGGTAATGCACATCACTATAAGCCTTGCAAGCAATGTAACTAATGAGTTAGTTGCGGAATGATGCATTACATAACGAGTAAAGAGACTTGCCGGTAACGAGATTGAACTAGGTATTGGATACCGATGATCGAATCTCGGGCAAGTAACATACAGATGACAAAGGGAACAACGTATGTTGTTATGTGGTTTGACCGATAAAGATCTTCGTAGAATATGTAGGAGCCAATATGGGCATCCAGGTTCCGCTATTGGTTATTGACCAGAGAGATGTCTCGGTCATGTCTACATAGTTCTCGAACCCGTAGGGTCTGCACGCTTAACGTTCGTTGACGATATAGTATTATATGAGTTATGTATGTTGGTAACTGAATGTTGTTCGGAGTTCCGGATGAGATCACAGACATGACGAGGAACTCCAGAATGGTCCAGAGATAAAGATTGATATATGGGATAATACTATTTGATCTCCGGAAGGGTTCCTGAATTCATCGGAAGGCGTTCCGGATGTTTCCCAAAATGTTTGGGTACGAGAACACGTTATTTGGGCCAAAGGGGAAATCCCACGAGGCTTTTGGAAAGTGCAAAAGGAAGTTTTGCGGAGACCAGAGGCTAGACGCCAGGAACCCTGGTGTCTAGAGTCCGTGTAGGACTCTTGCCTTTCGGGCAAAACAGACTTTGAGGAGGCTTTTACTCCAAGTTTCGACCCCAGGGCTCAACATACAAATAGAGGGACAGGGCTAGCACCAAAGACACATCAAGAAACACCAAGCCGTGTGCCGGCAACCCCGTCCCCTCTAATTTATCCTCCGTCATAGTTTCCGTAGTGCTTAGGCGAAGCCCTGCGGAGATTGTTCTTTACCAACACCGTCACCATGCCGTCTTGCTGCCGGAACTCATCTACTACTTCGCCCGTCTTGCTGGATCGAGAAGGCGAGGACGTCATCGAGCTGAATGTATGCAGAACTCGGAGGTGCCGTGCGTTCGCTACTTGGATCGGTCGGATCATGAAGACGTACGACTACATCAACCGCGTTGATAAAGACTTCCGCTTAGCGATCTTTAAGGGTATGAAGATACACTCCCCCTCTCGTTGCCATGCATCACCATGATCTTGTGTGTGCGTAGAAAATCTTTTGAAATTATTACGTTCCCCAACAGCGGATGCTTTCAGCACCGAGCTGTCGGTAGTGGAACAAGCGCTCGACCTGGCGGCGGAGCTGGGAGTCGTGCGGCTAAATGTGGAGATGGATGCCTTGCTACTTGAACAGGCTCTGAACAGACGGTCGCCGGATTGCTCCCGTCAAGCGCAGGCAATTGAAGATATAAAGGTGCAATCCCGGCGGTGGTTCTCCTCGTGCGTGTTTAGCTACTGTAAGTGTGAGGCAAATATGCCAGCGCACCATTTGGCTAGGATAGGGCTTGCTCGCCAAGTTGGCGATGTTCTAGTTGCTGATCATGCAATTCCAGCCATAATTGCTGAGTGTGTAATGGGCAATCTTGCCCACAACGTTGCGTAATAAAGCTAAATGCTTGCCCTCAAAAAAAGAAAGAATGCACAGGAAACTGCTGAAAGAAAAGATTGGTTCCCTCAAAAAAAAAAGATTGGTGTAGAGTCTGTCGATGGAAAACAGGATGGACTGCGTGGATACAGAAGGCGTGTGTGATAAGCGGCGAGATCTATTTGTTTTTCCGATGACAACTAACTCGCGGCACGAAATTTGGGTGGACAAAAACAAGTAACATCTAGTAGATAATTTTCTCCCAAACTAATCTAAACCAGCACTAATATCAGGATGAATGCAACCAAGAATTTAACGATGCAAATTGCTAAAGGCTAGAAAGATAGGTGCAGCGGATGAACTAATCTAGATATATTTTTTTGGCTTTTTTGTGATGTTGTAGGACTGAAAAAAAAATATAACCTAATAAAACTGTAAATCTCCCACCGATGAACCTGAAAACTGATACCATTTGATATGTACCGGGGCCCCATCTTTCGATGAGAGAGGGAAAACTACGATTTTGGATGAGACTTGACCCTCATGATCCGGCTACCAACCGTACAGAGAGGACCGTACACGATTGATATCCACGGCAATCGCTGAACCTACTCCAGGGCATTATTGACCGAGCCAACGGCGCGAACGACCTATTCACGAAGAATTTTTTCTGTAAGCAAATCGAAGAACATGCAAGAAAATAATAACCAAGCAACCTCAAATTGCGAATATGCTAGATAGAATAATCTCACAAGATGGAATTTCGATAGGATATTTTGACGGTCGCACTAGTCGCTACGAGCGAAGACAAATAAAAATAGCAATAACTAAACTTCTCTAAACAAAATGCAAGTCTAAACCATAATTTTAGCTAACTATTTATTAAGAACGCCGGCACTGGTACACGGACGCCAGGGACGTATAGAGACCGGATACTACACGGCCCAGGAAGACGTGACGTTTGCTTCGGTTGTTGACAAGACGTGGCCCAACTAACATACGAACGCACTAATTGGTCCTCGTAGCCGGCTCCATGCACCGTATCATGTGTCTGATTTAACCTATAAACCATGGAGAACCGCTAGGCAGGATCAAGGTAGCCACGTCGCCTTTAAATCGCTCGTGCCACCGCCTGTTAATTCAGTGTCCCGTCAAAGGGCATTTTAGTAATTTCAGTACAGGTGTATAAAACTCACCCGCTGCAATGGAGAAGCCCTAGCCGTCGCTCGCCCACGCGCGAGAGCGACCCGCGTCCCCCCGAGCCCCCCTTGCCGCCGCCACCCCTCCCCTATGCCCCGTGTCGGATCCGCCTGCCGCCGCCGCCACCGCTCCCCTCTGCCTCGTGCTGGACCACCTCTCCTCCTCCTGCCGCGACGCCACCTCTCCTCCATCCTCCGCCAATCCCAATCCCCTCCTCTTGGCCGCGCACCCGCGACGGAGACCGAGGATCCCGAGCCC
>NC_041386.1:735044911-735097358 GCF_002162155.2 Triticum dicoccoides | reverse complement strand
CATCCCCGACACCGACGCCCTCGCAAGGGCCAACACCGGCCTCGCCTTCATTCCCCAAAAGTTCCTTGCCGGCCCCGCCGCCTCCTCCTCTTCCTCCCACCTCAGCTGCCTCCCCCCTCCCCCCTTACCCTCTCCCCCACCCCCTCCCGCATCTCGTCTGCCCCAGGTGCGGTTGCGATCTTCCCGGCGATGGTGGTGGCACTGGATTCGATCTGCAGGAGAGAGAGAGGGAGGTGTGGCTTCTAACTGGAGGGTCTCCGTCGGCGTCGGCCTGCACCGGCGAGGTCGGGCACGACCTGGCTTCCAGGGCGGCTTGATTATAGTCTACAAGTGACCACGTCCCTTTTCTCCCCTTCTCCCGTATGTATATCTCTATGTTGTTTCTCCTCCTTTCTCACACGAAGAAACACACAGAGCAGTAAACAATGGGAGGATTTGGAGGCTGCTCAGTTTTGGATATGGGGGCTGCACGGGCTTTGAGCAGCAAGCCATGGCAACGAAGGTGAATAAAACACATACTTGTACTGTAAATAAGGTTTTTTCATAGTGACACTGATAAAGCTTATGCATGAGATATAGCATCATTGTATTTTGTGATTCAGTTTCATAGCATTTATGCCATAGCAAGCTGCAGGGTAAATGCTCCTCTTGGCCTATTCTATTTTGGAATAAGGTTGCGCCAGATTTTATTCAAATGAACATTGTAAAGTCTGTACTGTCATGTTGTAGATCAGCATCCTATTGAGTTCTTATGTGGGTTCTGTTTTAATGTCTTTGTAAGCTATTCTCTTGTGATATTTCAGTTGTTCTGGATACGATATTTTTGTTTCTAGCTACTGAAAGCATGAGGCTAATATAAATTGAACCCATTTTATATTTGGATTTGCATTGCAATTAATTGGAGCAAACTGGTTAGTCAAGTATCTATGGACTATTAATATAGTTATTCTTTGTCCTTCCTGAGGCCTTTTTCTTGGTACTTCAGCTGAAAAGATGCCCTTGGAGAATGTTCTTCTAATGTATTTCCCCACCTTCTCCAGTAAAACTATTAAATAACAATTAATTTGTAAGTTTCATATTCGGTGAGTCTTGTTGTACATACTCGCAAGTCTAACATTTGTCTCCTATGTCAGGTACATGGTATGAGCTTATGCACATATTTTTTAAGCTTCGTTGGCATATTTTTGTACCAAATGTGTAGGCTTTACAACAGTAGCCATTTATCATTTACGGTGGTTGACCGTGGCCCATCTGAAAATCTACATGTCTCGCTGGCTCCCCACCGGATTACTAGGGCATTAATCTCCACACGTGAAAATAGACTGTCACGGTAGAAGGCTGCGCACAACTGATGGCCGCAACTTGCTGCCGTAGTTGTGCTGCTTGCATTATGCTTGGGCTGCTCTGGAATTATTTAGATTTCAGTTCGTGGACTTTATTACTCATGTGTTCTTTTAGCAGGCCTACACAAACACAATTGTACTATGGCTGATCTGTTTCCTCTTTTGTTGCGGTTGTCGTGCCTAGGAAAATATGAAATATTTAAAGTTTGGTTCTTTTGAAGCTTGAAACACAATTGTACAACAGCTTCCAGAAAGTATTTTGCAACTTCAGAAATCCAAAATTATGGTTCTGATGTTAATGACCAGGATGATGCGATAGCCTCTTTTGATCCGTATCTATTTTTTCGAAGCTTGAAAGATATACTTGCAACACTTGACTGGAATGATCTAACTTGCGTTTCTCTTTTTTTTTTCATTTCCAGAATACTTTGCTGCTAGCATAATTGTGATCCATTTTTTACTCTACTTTTCCTTGATCTATATACATGATTGTCAATTTCCAACTTCTTAGTTACAGAAAAAACAAACAAAATTCAGTTTAGATGTGTCTGCTGTAGGCATTAATAGATTCTTCAGAGCCATCATTCTGAACATTGTTTAAAACGACACCCTATTGCCGTTGGTGCCAAGAACTTGTGATTTATGGCTTATGTCAATTCCATCTTTATAGATGCTTGTGAAGTACATGGTGGGGGCGTGCATGGTTGATGATTATGTTCTGGGTTGGCCATTGAGAGGGAGGCCGAAGCAAACTCCATCAGGTTTCAGGTGCACGCCCTCTGTCCCTGTTTTCTTCTCTGTAGCTAAACTTGAGAATTGTACACTTTGGTATATAAAGTTAGTTGCTGAGTTTACATGCAGTTATGGAAGTTAGAGCACATACATGCTTGATTTTACTTCCTTTAATACAGGGCATTTTATAATTACTAAGAACTGATTTGTTGAAGTGTGGCTCCCTATTTTGTCCAGATAGCTACTTCAGGTTAGGCGGGAGAAATAAAAAGGGTGACCATAGATATATGGTCTAGCATCATGAGGTTCAGGTAACTGCTGTTGATCAACCGTTGCTTCGGTCGAGGTGGGTTATGCTTGATTATGTTCTTCTTTGTGTTTTTTTCATGGCCTACAATGGTGTTATCATCTATTCTGTTTCATAAATTTCAATGGCTTAGTTTCATGTCCCAGTACCACTTGAAGTACAACTAAGTACCTTCTGACATGACAATAATGTATGTATTTACCTATGGTTATTGTTTCCTATAAGAAACATGATCATCTCACCTTGGTTTCCCCTGTATCTGACTTGGGACAGTTTTATGTGAGATTTGTTTTGCATTTTTCTGTGTGTGGATGCTTAAGCTTAATCTTTTGTTATTAATTTGGTTCAGTTAGAGATTAAAGAAGACTGAAATTAGGGGCTCGCAGCGAGCATTGCTGTAACCTGCACAAGAATGCCAAGAAGTCCTTCTCCGAGACGTAAGCCACGGCGCATGTTTCTGCCATGATTTCCTTCGGTTGGATTTCGTGGATTTAGGTGTTGAAAAATTATGGGCTGTGGATGCAGGATTAAGGACATGTACCTGCACTACAATGAGTGATCTGGGCTGCTTCTTTGTGGCTTCCAAACTTGAAATGTTTTTTGAAAGTTAGTTTAGTTTTTTGTTGTGGATTCACAGCTTCTCACATGTACCATTCTCTTAGCTCTTTAGATTTCCAAAGAAACTAAATGAAGATATGGTGGTATGGTCTCAACAGTACAACTTAAAGGTTTCCATGCTTTACATTTTCTCTGAATTTGCTCTTGAAGAATCATGTATCCATGTTAGATCTGGTGAGAAAAGGCGGCTTCCAAGCAAAGGATGTGGGAGTGTTGGCCACATTTGGTTTTTGACTTGTGTGTCTAAATATTCTCACAATACTTGGCTCCCTCTCGGCCATTGCGCCATTGGCGCAACGAGTCATCTAGTTGAAACAAACAAGGCTGCCTCCACCTTCCTGATGCCTGTATGTAGGGCCTTGGTTGATTGTACGTGCAGCATCAATGATGGCCATGCAAGCAATGAAAGAACGTGTGCACTTGCATGGCTTATGTAATTCTCAACATAATCTCTCATCTTCATATCTAGTTTGCAAATGCCTTAAATAATTTCTACACAGAAAATAAAATTGTGTAGTATTTTTGTTTCCAATAATAAAATATAATATTATATGATTATCAACAGAAGCTACCTGAACAATGAATGTACACCTAATATCTTTGACGATATTCGTGTAGATGATGTCCTTATCAAGACTTTAGAGTTGACATATGAGATTAAATAAGGCAATCTAGTCGAATCCAAATCCAGATCCAAGAGAGTGTGCAATACACAAAATATCTATCAAACTCGAAAGAAGAGTTAGCCCAAAACTGCTCATGGTAGTATAAAAGATGAAATAAATGGTACTGCTAAAATCTTAGCAAGAACAAAAGGAAACTAAAAGTGAGCAGAGCAAAAACCTTTCTCAACGCATATATATACAGATTCACCCCTGTACCTACTTCCTATAATCTAACCTATTTCCTGTTGTGTATATATCATCTTATTATTCATGGTCTATGGATTTTACTTTGGAGACCAAATCCATTAGAGCGAAATCCAAATTAACCAAAGCTTGAACAAGGAATTAGTCCCCTTCCATGGGGAAGGTATTGTGATAATCTCTGCAAAGGAGGGGCCGCTCACAATATATTTCGACACCTCTCTGCCATGCCCTCGTCTTGGCCCATGCTGTGGGTTGGGTTTGTTTTCATAAAAGCCTAACCGGAAGCGAGAAATCAGAACTTCTCCTCAGGATTCGCCATCAGCAGTCGGGAAATTACGCAAATAACACCCCGCGTGAATCACAACGTCGGGAATGGCATCGGCAGGAGGAAGGGCGGGAGGAACGGAGCCGAGCAGAGTGGGCAGGTGCGGTGGCCGTGAGGAGAGGTGGCGGAGGTGTGCAAGCAGGAAGTACGAAAAAGATGAACAAGCCGTAAGTGCACATGTGTACGTGTTGGAAGCAACCAGCGGGGCGATAGCATGTATGCGCGCACATCCGTCGGGGCGATAGCATCCCAGAGGGAGTGTTAGCCTTAGTTAATCTCTGTTGTCACGTATAAGTAGTTTTGTTTTCTGTTATTAATGCATGGTCGTCCGTGACACATGCAGGTAGCTAGGCTGGGTGTGTTGCCTGCGTGCGCACGATCCCTCGTTTGAGTAGTGCCCCCCGATCTGCAGGATTAGTTAACTAGCTTAGTCATTCATCTCTGTTGAACATGTCTAGTTTTGGACATTCTTGAAATGACCCCAACTTTTGCAATTAGGTGGGCAGCTTATGATGGTGGACGAGCTCTACCAGGTTCCGGTGTAGTAGGTGGCTTATGATGGTGACCTCGGAGGCATACTCCTTCCTCCCCAGTGGGAGCTCATGGATATCCTCTTAACGACGACGGCGAGACCCAGGTCGCCGCCCAAGGACCCCCTAACTCCTGTACACCGACCCGAAGTCACCTCCTCCGAGCTTTCCATCCTCGGAGAAGTTGTTGGTTGCAGCAGCCAGTTCGCCATAGAGAAATCACCTTGAGCTGGCGCCATTCTAGAACTTGAACATATTCTGACATCGTATGCAAGTTGCATCACGTCCAACTATTCATTGGCCATTTTTCATGGAGAAAACTTGAGAAAAATGCAAACATTATAGAAAACTAAAAGAATTGGCATGATGCCATGAATAGATCATATAATGTCATGGAAACCAATTGGCGGTCATTTGACAGATGTCAGAAAAACAAGCTCTCAAACAAAGCCTTCTAGCCTATAAGGACACCCTACGTTGAACATGGTGTTCTTTTGGACATCCTAAAAACGACTGCAACTTTGCAAGAAGGTGGGCATTCCCATGGTAGGCATCCATGCTAGCTTTGAGCAAATTCTGACACGTACGCAAGTTGCGTCACGTCCGGCAATTTATAAGCTTTTTTCACTGAGAAAACTACAAAAAATGCAAATGCTTTTAAAAAACCAAAACAACTTGGCATACTGCCTTGAATTGGTGATACAAGACCAGAGGAAAAAAATTCGAGCCCTTTCAACGATGTTGAGAAACAACGTGCTCTCAGACGAAACATTCTCGCCTACCTGGACACACTTTGTTTAACTTTTTCAAGCAGGTGGGTGTGCCCATGGTAGGCACTCATGCCTGCTTTGAACAATTTCCCACATACTATGCAAGTTGCAGCATGTGTGGCCATTTATCAGCCTTTTTGACCGAGAAAATCCAGAAAATACAAAATTTGTCAAAAAATAAAATAACCTAACATGGTGCCTTGAATTCGTCATATAAGCCACTGGAAAACAATTTGGGGTCATTTCAAGGATGTCGAGAAACAATATGCTCTCGGACGGAGGCTTGTGGTCTACCCGGACACCGTACATTGAACATGATGTCTTTTCTACACAAATACAAAAAATGTTTGGGAAATTGATATAAAATTTGGTTTCTTTTTTTTGTATTTTGTTTTCTAATTCCAAACTTGTTAGTGTTTTTCATAAAATGTTAAAAAAATCATGTTTAAAATTTTGTTTGCTCCTTTTAGCATGCCCATGTTTTGACACTCGACAATATTGGAAGGAAAGAATATTTTTTTGAAATTTATGTACAATTTTGTAACATATGAATATTTGTATTTTATGAATAAAATTTGAAAAGAGAATATTTTTAAAAAATTAGAAAAAATTAGTAGAAGCGCAGGCATTTTTTTAAAAAACAAAAAGGAAACAAAATAATAATACAAAAAACTAATAGGAAAAAAGATAAATAAATAGTGGTCGCTAAGGGATAGTTCTAGTCGTGTGCATTTTTGTAGTTAGACACTGAAGCTAGCGACCAGAACGAGAGGTCAACAACGGGAGTTAGAGAGTTTGATCCCTCGCACTACCATTTCTTTTTTGATGAAATTTTCCCTGTTTGCGCACGCAACAATGGGCCGGTCCAGCCGGTCGGTCTCCTGTGTGTGGCGCCGTCTATATTACTCTATTCGCCAAACGGTGAAACCTATTTGCCGCCCATGAGCGTTAAACCATCGCGGCTTCGCTGAAGCGAAGTGACCAATCGACACATGCCAGCCCACTTCGAGCGAGCAACCATTTTGGAAACCTTTTAGAAGGTACCCTAAGTGTTTCTTACCGTTTTATTTTTCTTTATAGGTTTTGTTTAGTTTTCTTCATGTTTTTATTCTTTGCTGTTCTGCTTATTTCTTTGTTTCATTTTCTTTTTTTCTTCATTCTATTTCTTTCTTCTATTTTCCTTTTGGTTTTCCATAAATTAAAAACTTCCACAAATTGTTCAGAATTTACAATATCTGTTTGATTTTTTTTAAAGTCTTTGAAATTCCAAATTTTGTTCACATTTTCAAACATAGTTCACATTTTGTAGATTTACTGAAGTTTCAAAAAAGTTTGGAATTCCAAATTGCAATAAATGTTAAAAATTCCAATTTTGTTCATTTTCCAAAATGTGTTCATGTTATTTTTAAATCATCTTATTGAAACAAATGTTCATCATACATTGAAAAAATGTTCAATATATAAAAAATATTCATATTAGTTAGCACGCATTAGCAAAATTTCACTGTATATTTGAAAAAATAGTCAATGTTTATTTGAATAAAGTTCCACGTAGACTAATAAAATGTTCGGTGTGTACTTTACATTCATTTTTATAAAACCTTTTCAGATTTTGATATTTATTCATGATTAAAATAATTGCTCACAGTAAAAAAAATCTAAATCTTTTTAAGATTTCGAAACATTATTAGCATTTCTAAGAAATATTTTCACATTTGTTTATTAAAAAATATTGAAAAACAAAAAAAAGGAGATTCCACTTTAATTAGTACTTTAAGTTCAGGGATACTTTCTAGTCTTGATCCGTTTCTAACTCCGCTGGCATGCATCGATAGATTGCATGGCAAGATTGAGATTCGACTTATATATATGAAAATACATATAATTTTTTAATGGTTTATATTCCACTTTATACGTTTAGTGAGGGGGGTTGTTCAGAAGCGGACTTCTATAGTAAATATTTTTATTTTTACATGTCATTATTACAAAATTTAATTCCTATTTTCATTATGTTTGACAATATTTAACAAATGTTCACATAGCAGTACTTTAAAATTTAGACATCTCTAGGAAACAACACAAACTTCCATCATGAAAATTATATTATAATTTTCAAAAAGTATTCCATGTTGTTTTGTTGAAATAAATTATACCGTCCTAAACCTAAAGAAACTAAACAAAAAAATCGCATGCATTCGTCAGTGGAGTATTTTTTTTCCATTTGTTTAGAGATAAGAGAAGCAAGACATATGTTGGATCTAGTTTGGATAGCCTGCATACGCAGTGTGTCTGGCATTTCTATATATATTATAGTGTGTTTGTACATGTGTTATCTATAAATATCTTGATGAAGGATCCTACACAATGCATGAGCATAAGAAATATGTTGTGATTATTTCGTCACCAATTTGAATATTAGCCTATTTATTAGTTTGGCCATCTTCGCTTATATTCTTGAACCGGCCTTTATAAGGAAGGAGAAGCAGAGCAGCTAGACATGGACAGGGAAATAAAGGAGAATAGCTTTGTGTGCATGATAGCTTTTTTTTTTAACGGATGTGTGCATGATAGCTAGTACATCGATGAGCCAAGATGTAGACAGACATCTATGTGTGTGCAGAGCAGCTAGACGTTGACAGACACAGACACATAGAGTGTACTCCCAAATAGATGATCCAATTTTGTACTAAAGTTAGTACAAAATTGGATCATCTATTTTGGAACGGAGGGAATACGTGCTTAGCTAATCAACTGTTGAGGCGAGACTGCGTATAATGTGTCCGTGATAAAGATTAATGCGTGGTTAATCGATTATCATCGGTCGGGTGAGGTGGGTCGATCCACAATCGTGCATGTGTTGGGTACAGGCAGGCAGGTCAGGTGCACCTGTCGATCGACTGAGGCCGGTCAGGTACGCCTGGCCAGTGTACAGCGAAGAAGAACAACATGTCGAGCTCCCGCGCCAAGTGTTTGAGATCCTGCAAGAGCATTAGTTCAAGATCAATCGAAGTAAGTGTGCCTTTGTTCGCCCAAGTCTCACTTATTTGGGCATGAAATCAGTGGGGAGGTGGTGCGGACAGACAGCAAGAATATTGCGGCTGTGCAGAAATGGCCTACTCCAGCTACGGTCAAAGAGGTCCGCGGGTTCCTTGGTTTAGCGGACTATTATCGGAAGTTTGTTAAGTACTCCCTCCGTTCGGAATTACTTCGCATAACTGGATGTATCTAGATGTATTTTAGTTCTAGATACATTCATTTTCGAGACAAGTAATTCCGAACGGAGGGAGTAGTTTGGTGTGATTAGCCGGCCATTGACTGATTTGCTCAAAAAGGACACGGTGTTTCGTTGGAAAGAGCTGGAAGATGCTGCTTTTCACTGTCTGAAAACAGCCTTGAGCTCGGCACCGGTTTTGGCATTGCCGGATTTCACCCGCACCTTTGAGATGGAGACAGACGCTTCTAATCTAGGCATATGGGGCAAGGGCGCCACCCTATTGCTTTTTTAAGCAAGGCATTGGGGCCTCGCAACCGTGCTCTGTCTACATATGAGAAAGAAGGATCGACAATCTTGTTAGCAGTTGAAAATTGGCAGCCGTACCTTCAGCATGATGAATTCATCATTCACACTGACCAACACAGCTTGGTGCACCTTGAGGATCAGCGGTTAGCAACTCCATGGCAGCAAAAAATTATGGCCAAATACTCGGGCTTCGGTACCGTATTGTCTACAAGAGGGGCGAACACAACAGAGTGGCGGATGCTCTTTCCCGTCGCCCGGGTCCACCCCAAGGGGACCTGGCCACACTACGGTTGTTCCAGTGTGGTTGGAGACGGTGCAACAGGGGTACCCTGATGACCCAGCAGTGCTAAAGCTGTTGGCCAAGTTAGCAACGGCACAGAAAGGACCCGCCGACTTCATTCTCAAAGATAGCATCATATGCCAGCACGGTTGTGTGTGGTTGGGAGCTAATGTGGAGCTGCAAAAGAAGGTGCTATCTGTGTTACATTCAAGCGCCATTGGCGGCCATTCTATATTTGATGTGACGTACAAGAGGGTGCGCAGGTTATTCACCTGGCCATGGCTCAAGCAGCATGTGCGTCTCTTTGTTGAGCAGTGTCAAACATGCAAGCAAGCAAAACCAGAACGATTGCGTTACCCCAGCTTGTTGGAACCTCTTCCAGTGCCCAAGCAAGCGCGGGAACTAATCACAGTGGACTTTGTGGAAAGCCTTCCTCGGTCCGCGGGATACAATAGTATCATGGTGGTGGTCGATAAGTTCTCCCGGTACGCCCATTTCATCGCCTTATCGCATCCATTTTCTACCTTTCAAGTGGATGTGGACCATGGCCATCCACTTGAGATCCATATCAAATCCAGAATGGGCCATGAACCTTGGGTCGGCACCATTCTTTTGCTTTGAGATCCATATCTCTCCCTAGAAAAGGTTCCCATTTCCTGCTTTAACAAATTTTACACTTTACCATCTAGGCATAGACATATGAGGTAATAGGACAAAAACTATACAGAGTAAGTTGCAGCCTTGCTTTCGGAATGTCATAAACATATAGGGAAATTAGTTAGAGTCCATGTCTCCCTGAGGGGTGCCCCTATTTAGATATAGAAGATGTTGTAGTGTCATATAATTTGTTTTTTTTTTTTTGAGGTGACATGTGTGGGGCATAGATGATGAGATGGATAACTTGCATGTCAAGAAAAATAACATAGCGGGGATGAACTACTTACATATTATAGATTAGTTAGAGTCCATGTCTCCCTGAATTCAGGGCACCCTTGGAGAGCTTTTTGTCTACATGTATCATGAGACCATTTTACAAGGCGAGGTTCACATGACTTTAACTTAAATGTGGAGACAAAATTCAAGGGTTCCCGATGAACACATAGAAGGTTCCACTTCTGATGGATCAAGAACTCCATCGGTGCCAACTGCCCTTTCGAAAAGTGCCCAAAATAACTTTGAGAGAATGCACATCAGATCTACTGTAAGAAAAAGGTCCGACCAGTTGCAACCAAAATCATAAAGAACATATTTCTTCTGTCAGTTAAATGAGTTTGAGTTGCATACGCACATAGTTCATTCATTCGGTGCCTTCTCGCTGCATATTCTAATTCGGTGCCAAACATGAATATAAGAAGTACTTTCGAATATCTCTACAAAGTTATATTCATGAACACAAGAAGTACTATCTAACACTTGGATTCAGAATCAAAAAATAATAATAGGGATCTGGTGTGGGCAGGGAGCCATTGAGCGTGCACGCGCTGGAAGAGAAAAGAAAGAGGTCTCGCAGGGGAGAAGAGAAAGAGAAGATAAGGATTTTTTTTTGAGGAAAAGAAGATAAGAATGGAGGAGGCCGTGAGGGAGGGTGTGTGAGCTGTAGTGTGTTTGGCGACGGTCACGAGTGAGAGGATGTTTGCATGGGGGAGAGAGATGGCTGGTCCTCACACACATGGTCACATGTACTGGATCGGTGCAGCCTATGCTCTGGCTCTACTAGCCTATGCACATGGCATTGTGGGCTGGTTCATCTATATAAGGAAATAGTGGCCGACGCTCGAAAACAAGGAAATGCAAAAAAGGAAATAATTGGTAGCCCCAGGAACCGAATCCCAACGCACGACACACGCGCGTGATATGTGCTGCGCCAGTGTTACAACATACAAAAGCTTTCACACACACACACACACACACACACACACACACACACACACACACACACTTGCAGAAATAATGGATCAAGTCTCATGGATGCCCAACCAGAGAGAAAGGGCAAAGAAGAGTCATGCAAGATGAGCATGCGGTCGATGCTGTCCTTCGCGAGCAGCTTATCCCATGTAATTTTGCCCACCACATCTGTGCCTGACGATGGAGAGCCACGAACACCTCAACGTGAGTGTCGATGGGGGCGCGCCGAGTTGCGATTTGGAAGGGAGCGCTGCTCTGTAGCACAAAACATCCCCTCCGCTAGCCGCTGCAGCGCTGTTGCACCATCCCCGATTTGCAATGCACGCTCTCTTCCCATCCCTATCCCCATGCTAGACCTTAGAGTAGGAGGCTCTAGCAGCGCAGAGCCGGATCCCGTCATGGGAACGAGCAGAGGTGAGGATGCGGAGAGAGGCTGCGTGGGGTGGGTTGGGGAGAGGGGGGCTGGATCCGTCGCCGGTGTCGGGGAGAGGTGGGAAAGAAGGGCATTGACTGAATGCGTAGCTGTGGGGAAGGGAGGACCGGAAGAGAAAACCAAGGAAGGAGAGGGAATACATGGCTGCGTGGGGGAGAGTTCTCGTGGCAAGATATAGGAGTGACCGCGGCCTCACGATGAAGATCCAACGGCCCGTGGATCGTTCGGATCTGATGCAGTTTTGGTTCGGAAATTAGCTTTTTTGTTGATTATAATATAAACCTGATTAAATCTATAAAACGAACTGGACTTGATCTTGAGATACGAGCTAGTATGCAACAACTGTTAAATGCAATAGTAATATAATTGAAACAGGAGAACATGCCTTAGAGGATTTGCTCACTGATGATAAAAAATAGTGATCTTGGGAAGGAGCACGTGCTCTCTGGGACGAATTGCATTTTCGGTTCTTCAGCCAATAGTTATGCACTAATTTGAGTGGTGCCTGTATTCATGGCGTGTGACGTAAACATTTGAAACATCACAGGAAACCTTGATAAGCATCAAGTCATTGCTCTTCTAGATGAATCTAATTAACCGGTTTTCTACGATGGAGTCTAAATGTCTAGAAACATGTTGTATTCGAATAAATTGTACTAGAACCACATTGTTAGAGCCAATGTCATACCCCGCGTCGACAACCATAGTGATACTGACGCCAAGAAATTCACGCCCTGCAATTTAATCCACGGGGGCAAGGGGCTATCTCAGACGGTGTTGATACACTGTCTCACACTATCTCCATGCGTACATATCATTCTGTCACCTGGTTGATGTTTGTTTAGATGACTTTCTATCTGTCTCCATCATGTGGGGTGCTTATGTGTGGCTGGTAGTGCAGGATGTGATCCATACATGTGCGACCAATTAGCTACATACTACTAGCTTATGTGAAGAAGTCCATATAACCCCATGAGGTTGCGCAAACCGGCCACTCCACCCCATGAAGTCCAAAACCAGTCACTTAACCGCCTAATTTTTTCAATACCATTTAAAAGACCCCCTAAATCTGATTAGAATGGTTTTAGCAGGCTGTTTCGCCTGCATGGCATGTGAGGCTGCCAGGTTGGATAAGTGGATGGCCCGAAGGGAACCGGCGCTGGAACTTTCAACCTGTGACAAGCAGCCGCTGCCTCGTGGTGCACTCATACTCAACTCACCTGGAGGCACCCAGAACCGCCGCTATCGTGACGCTTCGGAGAAGCTCAAGCTCATTCCAAGGCTTAGACTGAATGCACTTTCTTTCTAGATTAGGCGTCCTCCAATGCACACAGACAAAATGCAACTTCGTTTTGATTATTTTACTTAGTATGATGGCGTATTGTTTTGATGCAGTCCACGCCACTAGAGCACAAGGTAGTCCCAGTCCAAGATTAAATTCTATTGGAAGTTTAAACTAATTTGTGATGCACTTTAAATCATTCACTAATTTATATTTCTTTGCTGAAATTTATATCATTATTTGTTAATAACCCATAATCATGTTGTTTTTCTTCAAGCATGAATATGTCGAAGCATTTGTTCGGATGCAAGTGTACTCGGGGACCAAATTATATGGAAGTTTCTTTTCATGCTATTTAGTAGATAATCAATAGTGAAAAGTTACCACCAACATTTGGGAACTTGCTACATCGCTAGTACAAACTAAAAAGCATATATACATACTTATGTTCTCAAAGTAGAAGTAGGCATCCATCTCAGAAAGATTTTTTGCTGATCTCCATCTTCAGAAGAGTAAAAGAACCTGCTAAAACCACTCAATCATGTTTAGGCATTCGTTGAAATGGTATTGGTAAGGTTAGGGGGTTAAGTAAGTGGTTTTTGACTTTAGGGGGTGAACTCGCCGGTTTGTGCAACCTCAAGGGGTTATATGGAATTGTTTCCTTATGCGCATGGTTCAACCTATTTATACTAAATATTATTACTTCTTTACATCTCATTTATCAAAATTTAAACTAGTATGTTGTTAGATCTAAAAATGTCTATCACATAATAACATTAGTAATATTTGAAAACTCAAGCATTACTTGTATACAACACAATCTCATAGTTGTAAATTCAACAAGGAAAATAGAAACACAATAGTCTACTTGTATCATTGAAAACTCACACTTTACTTGTATCACCGAAATTATCTCATTTTTGTAAAAGTTGTTTGGGGAAATTGTATAAACAAAGCACCGTATCATATGCATCCATCTATGGAGTAAGTTGTTCAATTTATTTAAAGATAACAAAACTGAGAAATATGTCGTTTCTTCTTTGGATGGCTTGGACATGCATTGTGCTTGACATTTTATATGTATTACAGCATATTCATATATGTTTGTGTGTTTAATCTATAAATATCTTGATTGCGGATTCTGTGATGCACGAGTCTAAGAAATGTATTTTATTTATTTCATCTGCATTTTCACTATTAGCCTATTATTATTTAGGCCATCTTCTCCACTACTATTGATCCACTTTTTTAGTGATGACTGATCGATGTTTTTGTTAAAATATATTTATATTTCATGTGAATAATGTAGTACCAGACTCTTAAATGCATTTCCATGTAACAAAGTTGATATTTTATATTAATATATGACGTAACAAATATGTTATGGATTAAATACTATCTCCCTCTAAAATGAAGAATCTCTCATAGCGGATATCCATGCACGAGTTATTTTATTTGCAAGAACAAACTTCTCCTGCGACAACTATATCATCAGAGTTCAGACTTTAGAGCTGGTATATGCGATAAATGAAAGTAATGCATTCAAATAAAAAATGCAATTCCAAGAGAGAATGTCATACACAAAACAGATAAACGCAACATTAGTCATTCAACTCATCGAAGAAGAGTAGTTCAGTAACACATATCTGAAAATGTTCTAAAGTGGTTACATAGATTCACTTTATGTGCAAATTTCTCCAATCTTAGCAAGACAAAAAAAAATCTTGAGTTCCTCCTGATATATTCAGATTGACTCCTCTATATAATACCCTTCTTTGGGAACCATTTTGTGATATATCTTTGAAAGAAGGGCCGATGCAAAAATACTCTGACACCTCTCCAGGGCCATGTCTTGCAAGAACACAAGTTACCATGTCTTGATAGGTATGCCGCAACCGTTTCATTAGATTTCAGACTTCAGAGCTGGTCTATGAGAAAACTGAAGGTATAATGCAGTAGAATTGTCGCAAAAGGCTTTCACCCCGCTTTATAGATAAAAGCACAACCGAACACCACACAAAAGTAGTACATACACACATCAATCTGTTGGGAAGCCAATTATGGAAGAAAGCTCAAAACCATCTAAACAGGGGACCAGAAACATGGTATAGGCAAGCTAAGTAATTAAGCACAAGAACTAAAGGAGCTAGCTGAAGAAAATATGCCCTAGAGGCATAATAAAGTTGTTATTTATATTTCCTTATATCATGATAAATGTTTATTATTCATGCTAGAATTGTATTAGTTAGTGCATGTGTGAATACATAGACAAAACATAGTGTCCCTAGTATGTCTCTACTTGACTAGCTCGTTAATCAAAGATGGTTATGTTTCCTAACCATAGACATGTGTTGTCATTTGATGAACGAGATCACATCATTGGAAGAATGATGTGATGGACAAGACCCATCCGTTAGCTTAGCATTATGATCGTTACCGTTTTATTGCTACTGCTTTCTTCATGACTTATACATGTTCCTCAGACTATGAGATTATGCAACTCCCGAATAGCGGAGGAACACCTTGTGTGCTATCAAACGTCACAAGTAACTGGGTGATTATAAAGATGCTCTATATGTGTCTCCAAAGGTGTTTTTTGGGTTGGCATAGATCGAGATTAGGATTGGTCACTCCGTGTATCGGAGAGGTATCTCTGGGCCCTCTCAGTAATGCTCATCACTATAAGCCTTGCACGCAATGTGACTAATGAGTTAGTTGCGGGATGAAGCAATACGGAACGATTAAAGAGACTTGCCGGTAATGAGACTGAACTAGGTATGATGATACCGACGATCGAATCTCGGGCATGTAACATACTGATGACAAAGGGAACAACGTATGTTGTTATGCAGTTTGACCGATAAAGATCTTCGTAGAATATGTAGGAGCCAATATGAGCATCCAAGTTCCGCTATTGGTTATTGATCGGAGATGTTTCTCAATCATGTCTACATTGTTCTCGAACGCGTAGGGTCCGCACACTTACGTTCGATGATGATTTGTATTATGAGTTATGTGTTCTTGATGAACATAGTTTATTCGGAGTCCCGTAGGAGATCACGGACATGATGATGAGTCTCGAAATGGTCGAGACATAAAGATTGATCCATTGGAAGGTTATGTTCGAACACCGAAAAAGTTTCGTAATGGTTCAGGCATTTTTCGGAGTACCTACCGGAACCCCCGGGAGAAGTAGTGGGCCTTAATGGGCTTTAGTGGAAAGGAGAGGAGGGCTGCAGGGTGGCCGCGCCGCCCATGGCAGGTCCGAATTGGACCAGGGAGGGGGCGCCCCCCCCCTCTTTCCTTCTCCCTCTCCTACTACTTCCCTCTCTCCCTCTCTTGGAAAGGAAGGGGACTCCGACTAGGATTGGGAATCCTAGTTGGACTCCCCATGGCACGCGCCCCTCCTGGCCGCCAGCCTCCTCCCTCCCTCATTTATATACGGGGGCAGGGGGCACCCCAAAGCACAACAAACAATCTCTTAGCTGTGTGCAGTGCCCCCTCCATAGTTTAACACCTCGGTCATATCGTTGTAGTGCTTAGGCGAAGCCTTGCTGAGGGAGTCCTCGATTAAGGTGTCCTCGGATGGCCGGACTACTAACATGGGCCGGACTGTTGGGCTATGAAGATACAAGACAAAAGACTTCTTCCCGTGTCTGGATGGGACTCTCCTTTGCGTGGATGGCAAGCTTGGTGATTCGGATATGTAGATTCCTTTCTTTGTAACCGACTTTGTATAACCCTAGTCCCCTCCTATGTCTATATAAATTGGAGGGTTTAGTCCATAGGGCAGAATCACAATCATCTAGGCTAGACTTCTAGGGTTTTAGCCATCACGATCTCGTGGTAGATCAACTCTTGTAATACTCATATTCATGAAGATCAATCAAGCAGGAAGTAGTGTATTACCCCCATAGAGAGGGCCCGAACCTGGGTAAACATTGTGTCCCCCGCGTCCTGTTACCATTAGCCTTAGACGCACAGTTCGGGACCCCCTACCTGAGATCCGCCTGTTTTGACACCGACATTGGTGCTTTCATTGAGAGTTCCGCTGCGTCATCACCAAAAGGTTTTCCTCCCCGGACAGATCTTCGTATTCGGCGGCTTCACACTGCGGGTCAACTCGCTTGGCCATCTAGAGTAGATTGACAGCTACGCACCTGGCCATCGGGTCAGGTTTGGAAGCTTGAATTACGTGGCCGATATCCGCGGAGACTTGATCTTCGACGGATTCGAGCCCATGACGGCTGCTCCCTGTCACCACGATGAACATGACCTAAATCTTTCATCGTACCGTGCTCAGAAGATAGCACCTATAACTGCCCTGGCCCTAGATCCGGAGCAGATTGCGCCATCCGAGGACGGGATGCTCAACCCCGCCACGGAAGCCGCAGACCCAGCGGTGTTGGAGCTGCACACAGATCCAACCTTGAGCGGGGCCTGTGTCTTTGGAACCTCGGATCCGTCTCCGACCATAAGTTCCAAACCGCGTACATCCGCGCCCATCGAACCTGATCAGGCGCCGATCATCGAGTTCAGCTCCGCGGACATCTTCCGGCACTCACCTTTAGGCGATGTGCTAAACTCACTAAAAACCCTCTCCTTGTTAGGGGATTCTCAGCCGAACTATATCTGGCTTGAATTGGAAGCTGATGATGGAGAATTTCGCTTCCCACCCACCACCCACTTCATAGCCACTGTCGAATACTTAACCGACATGCTCGACTACGACTCTGAAGACATCGACGATATGGACGACGATGCCGGGGAGGAGCAGGCACAAAAACCACCGCTTACAGGGCGCTGGACAGCCACCTCCTCGTATGACGTATACATGACGGATACACCAAGATGGCAAGAAGCATTGACGTATGGGGGAAATTTCCAGGTGGTTTCTTTAAATAATCATTATACCTGCCTTAAGGACCTGCACGCAGCTCTCCCTTGGTCATGGCATGTTAAATAGCCCTTTTGCTTATCGCACTATTTGTACAAAATATGCTTTGACGTATTAATCAAACAACAATGGAAAATGGTTTGCGGCCCAATTTCTGTGGCATTAGCCTATTACTTCATTTTTCCTTTTTCTTGATATTTTTATCAATTGCACCTGTACACTATGGTACGTCTCAATTCGCAAGGGGCTTCATTATGCTTCATACTACGGCAACAAAGTCCGAACACTTTTTATAGGACAGTTCGGCACCCTGTACTTATAGCATTATATGCATCGGCTCTGAATCATGTCTTTGGTCAATAGTTGGGTTGCCCGACTCCTATTCTTGCTACCTTACGTTCTGCTCTATCAGCTAGGGTAGTAAAGGGAGAACTGCTGCGATTGTGTCATGGTTCATCCGGATGAACACCTCAGTAGAGAAAGCCGAAAACTGACTGTCATGATGCGGCGTGAGCCGGTCAGCTGTTCGAGAGGTTTTTCAATCTTTTGTGATTTTCCCGCATTGTGCGATGAATCGGTTTTTATCCGATCAGGTGTTGACAACATCCCAAGTTCGGACTTCTATGGCTAAGTGAGGGTGATAAAGCCACATAGTCCGATTGCCTTGTTCGTTGCGCTAAACACCTCCTTTAAGGACCAAATTTTGGAGTAAAGAGTGTTTACATTTATCCCGATCGAACACCCCTGTACTATCTACGTGGGGGCAGAAGCCGACGACTGGTGAACTCTCAGATTTAACAATACGGCCGCACAGGAGGTAAAATTTTAAATAAAAAGCATTATATTACATAACGATCTTGTTTCATAGTACATGGCAGGATAACATGAATGTATTCATTCATGTTTAGGATCCTTAGCACATTGCTCCGCCACATGGCGGGCTCCGTCCAGGACACTATCAAAATACATCTTGGGCGTGTGGTGCTCCTTGCCCGCTGGCGGTCCCTCGATCGCAACCTTCACGGCATCCAACTTCATCCAATGCATCTTGACTCGGGCGAAGGCCATGCACGCGCCTTCGATGCAGACCGACTGCTTGATAGCATCAAGCCAAGGGCAGGCATTGACCAGCCGCTTCACAAGCCCGAAGTAGTTGTTGTACATAGCTTCGGCAGGCCATAGCCGGATTATTAAATCCTTCATGGCTAGTTCGGCCACCCTATGCAGCTCGACCAGCTGTTTCAGCTGATAGCTAAAGGGCACTGGATATTCTAGCGCAAGGTACTGTGACCAAAATAGCTTCTCTGTGGAGCTCCCCTCTTCGGCTCGGAAGAATTCCGCAGCGTCTGAAATGCTGCGGCAGATCCGCAAACGCCCCTGGAGAACTCCAAATCCGGGTCAGTAAGAGGAACCTTTTCTCCACATATTTGCTCTGCATAATAAAGGCCTTACCCTGGGCTTCAACCCGGGCGTTGTGTGCGCTTTGGCAGGCCTTGGTGAGCTCGAATTCTTGATCCGTAAAGTTGCGCTCCAAGGACTCGCACTTCTTGACGGCGTCCTGGAGCTCCTACTGGACCTCAATTACCCTGGCCTCGTGCTTCTCACGGGCGGCCTTTTCCTTGGCCGCTTTCTCCTCGGCCTCGGCCAGCGCCTTCTTGAGGGTCTCCACCTTGGTCGCCGCTCCTAAAAAATTAAATGGCACTTTAGTCAGCACAAATCATTTATCCTCCCTGAATATATACAAGGTTATTGCATACCTTGACTATCTTCTAGCAGTTTTTTCACGTGGCCTAGCTCTTCCTCAGTCCGCTCCAGCCTCTACTTCAGTCCGGAGACTTCAACAGTGTGAGAGGTCGCAGCCAGCAGCAACGCCTGCTTATTCACATAGACATTTAAGGTTAGTCTCCTGCGAAATTATTTGATCCTCTGTTTGGCTTTTCTTTCCGAACACCGGACAGAGCATCAGGGGCTACTGTCTATGCTGTGACATTCTTTTTATAATTGTGTTGCTTACCTCAAAGCCTGTTAGAAGGCTTGTGCAGGCTTCGGTCAGTCCGCTCTTCGCGGACTGAATCCTCTCAATCACCGTACCCATAAGGATACGGTGTTCCTCAACAATGAAAGCGCCTCGCAGCGCTTCCAGCAAATTATCCGCTGCCTCTGGATGGACAGAAAAACTCCATCACAAACAAACGGGGAAACAAAGAAATACGTAGCAAATAAACCAGATCACGACGCAAAATCCGCCATGCATCCAGAACTGGAAAACGGCACGGAGCGGCTACATGCAGAACCAGAAGATCCTACAGAACGGCCACCCCGACAGAACGGCCGATGATGAGAGGCAGGAGCATCCTCCATACGTACGGATCGACCAGACACAGCAGCCGAGGCAGCAGAACGGCCCGAACCACCACGCCGGCCAACCACAGCACCCCGCGAGCGAGAAGGCCGCCCCGGACGCCGCGGACCATGGAGTTAACGCATGCGACGCCGAGGAAACATACCGCAATAATATGGCAAGAAGAGCGACCTATTTATAGCAACAGCAACGGTAAGACGGTCCGTAGATTACAGGACAAAAGCGGTCACGATAGGCGGCCAGATTTCCAGATCGATCGGCGACAGCGGCACCGCTAAGAAACAACAACAGAGCGGCAGGCTCTAGAACTAACGACCAGAGCGGCACCGAAAGGAACACGTACACGAGGATACCAAGCTGTAGAACCAACAGTGGTCAAACCGACAGCGACAAGGACATCCAGGAGGAGCGATCGACGCAGCGCCGCTGTCGACGAAACGCAAACATACCAAAAAACGCTAAATTTACGCTAAACTTACCAAGATAAGCCGCACCCTAGTTCAAAAAATTTGAAACGAAAGATTGAAGCCACCACGCGTTCGTACACAGCCAGGCACCAAAATAATACACGTGCCCCATAGAAATTTACCCAAAAGTCATTTTCATCCAAGTGGCTGATTCTTGGAGCAAAAACCTTGCCTCAAATAGAGGCTTGGGTATTACTCCGGTGATGCTACATACATCATGAGTGGTGTTATAGTTAATAGTGTATAAGCATCCATATTGTCTTTAGCAATAGGAGAGATGTTGTCACGCCCAAGATGCGACGCTATCTTAAAGGAACTCGAAAGTCCCACCAAGGATAGAAGCGCATCTTGAAGACCCTTTTGCAAGGTGGATATCATTACATCAACAATTACATAATAGATAAGGATACATACATAAGGCATACAATGCCACACGAATACAACATCATTATACATAAGAGCACCATCCGACTACGGATGAAACACAAACAGAAACTCAAACGACATCCACCCTGCTAGCCCAGGCTGCCGACCTGGAACCTATCCCCTGATCAAAGAAGCAGAAGAAGAAACTCCAAAACAAGCAACATCGCTCTCGCGTCATGATCATCGCATAACCTGTACCTGCAACTGTTGTTGTAGTAATCCGTGAGCCACGAGGACTCAGCAATCCCATTACCATGGGTATCAAGACTAGCAAAGCTTAAAGGGAAAGGAAGGGGTAAAGTGGTGAGGTTGCAGCAGCGGCTAAGCATATATGGTGGCTAACATACGCAAATGAGAGCGAGAAGAGAAACAAAGGAACGGTCGTGAAGCTAGCAATGATCAAGAGGTGATCCTGAACTCCTACTTACGTCAAACATAACCCAAAGACCGTGTTCACTTCCCGGACTCCGCCGAGAAAAGACCATCACGGCTACACACGCGGTTGATGCATTTTAATTCGGATCTGGTGTCAAGTTATCTACAACCGGACATTAACAAATTCCCATCTGCCACATAACCGCGGGCACGGCTCTCGAAAGTTTATACCCTGCAGGGGTGTCCCAACTTAGCCCATGATAAGCTCTCGCGATCAACGAAGGATATTCCTTCTCCCCGGGAAGACCCGATCAGTCTCGGAATCCCGGCTACAAGACATTTCGACAGTAATAAAACAAGACCAGCAAGACCTCCCGGCGTGCCGACATCCTGATAGTAGCCGCGCGTATCTCGTCTCAGGCCACGATCGAATGAGCAGTACGTACAACTAGAACCAGCCCTCAAGTTTCCCCGAGGTGGCGCTGCAAGTGGCTCTAGTTTGGACCAACACTTAGACAAGCATTGGCCCGGGGGGGCTAAAATAAAGATGACCCTTAGGATGCGCGACTCCCAAGGGAAAAAGGTAATAGGTGAGGCAAATGGTAAAACCAATGTTGGGCCTTGCTGGAGGAGTCTTATTCAAAGCGAACTGTCAGGGGGGTCCCATAAATCACCCGACCGCGTTAGGAACGCAAAATCCGGGAACATAACACTGGTATGATGGAAACTAGGGCGGCAAGAATGGAACAAAACACCAGGCATAAGGCCGAGCCTTCCACCCTTTACCAAATATATAGATGCATTAATAATATAAGAGATATTGTGATATCCCAACATAACCCTGTCCACCATGGAGCAATCTTCAACTTCACCTGCAACTAGCAACGCTATAAGAGGGGCTAAGCAAAGCGGTAACATAGCCAATCAATGGTTTGCTAGGAATGGTGTCAAAGGTTAGAGGTTCATGGCAATTTGGGAGGCTTGAAGAGCAAATGATAGGTAGCACAGCATAGCGATAGAACGAAGCAACTAGCATAGCAATGATAGTAGTGAGATCCAGGGTAGCGGTCATCTTGCCTGAAATCCCGCTAGAAAGAAGAACGAGTCCATGAAGAAGACGAACGGGAGTAGTCGAACGAATCCTCACAATCGCAACATTAATGGAACTAAGAAGCAACACCGGAAAGAAACAAACAACATGGTAAATGCACAAGCATAAACATGGCATGATGCACAAACAAGTATGATGCATGTCCGGTTTAATGAGGCATGGCATGGCAAAGTGCAACAAACAATAGTACAAGTTAAGTGGAGCTCAATATGCAACGAGTTGCATATTGACGAAACACCACATCCGAGTTATTTAGTTCGCTCTCGTTTAGGTACACAACAATATTAAATGTTGTTAAACATGGCAAAAGGTGAAACATAATTGAGCTAACTATTTAGGCAAGTTTAAGTGAGGCCGGAGACAAGAAACAACAATCCCGGTAAATCCCTACATGTTATTTAGCAATATAACGCAAACAACAATTTTAAACATTTTAAATGTTGTTATCATGATGCGGATGACATGCACAAGTTTTAATCAATTTTATGAAGCATTTGTCGCCGTGGTGGAACGAAAGGGGTGCCACGGCAATGACAACGAAAATGGTGCCACGGCAACATTCCGGTCCCGGTAACTCGATTGAGATACCGATGCAAGAGAGAAGTGTGCGGATGAGTGTGTCATTGTCACATCCCTAGCTTCTGGTAATGCACTAGGCTAGACCTCATGTGAGCATCATGTTTAAATTCAAATGAAATTGAATTGAGGAATTTTCAAAGCCTCAGAAGACCTCTAAAAATAACCAACATTTAAATTTCATCAAGTGAGTCCAAGAAAATGTTCCTGTTATTCCATGGAAATATTGGTGAGAGGTAAAATTTAAACCAATATTTTTGGAGTCACAGAGATATTTATTTGGCCATTTGAATTAATCCAATAACTATTTTCTTTGGATTTATATTTAATATATATTAAATATGACTCCAAATAATTCTGGAAGTTTGTGAGTGGCTTTGTATATATTTTAGTAAGCCACATAATAAACTACAGAATTTATTAAAATGGTTTAGTATTTTACTAAACTAAAACAAAACAGAACAAAATAGAAAACAATAAATAAAAACAGAAATAGAAAGAGAGAGAAGAGTTTTACCTGGCCACTTACCCGTGCAGCCCAACAGGACTGGCCCAGCGCGGCCCAGCCCACCTCCTTCCCCCCCCTTGTCCTCTTCTTCCTCTGCCAGTAGGCAGAGGCGAGGCGTGGCGCGCGCCCGAAGAGCGCCGGCCACCTCCTGCTTCGCCGTGGCAGCCTCCCCGACTCCCTCGCGACGCCACGGAGACGCCTCGACCCCCTCGACCGCCTCTCTCTTCCCCTGGACCCCGTTCCCTCCTCTGCTCTCTCCCTGCACGCGCCCGAGCGGAGCTCGTCGTCGCCGTCGCCGTTCGCCGTAGCCACCGTGCTCCTCACTGCCACCCGAAGTACCCAGGGGATCCGCCCCGAGCACCTCTTCCTCCTCGCCGAGAAGCGCACCGCGGGAGCCCCTGCATCGCCGCCATCGCCGTCGTCTTCTACCTCGGACCCACCGGCCATCTTCGTCAAATTCGTCGGCTCCGGTGCCTCCCCGAGCTCCCCGAGGCCACCGTCGCAACCCCTGTGAGCTCCACTCCGTTTCCCCTCCTTCATTTTGTTCGTTCCCGTGCCGTAGCACCCCGGCCACATTCCCGAGCGCCGCCGTCCGCCATGGACGCCGGGCATGGCACTGACGTGCTGTTGCGGGCAGTCCGACGAGCCTAGCGTGCTCCTAGCTGCCCCAGGAGTCCGCATAGCCCCTCAGCCAGCCCCCTAGCGCCCCGTAACCTCGCTCCGCCCAAACCCTAGCTTCGGCAGCCGCCGCGGCCCCCACTCCGGCGAGCTCCGGCCACCCCGCGCCTCCCGCATGCCTCCTTTGGATGCGCGCAAGCAAGGGCAACCCTCTGGTGCCCTTGGCTTGGCCCAAAACCGCTCGCAGCGCCACTCCGGCGAGCTCCCGCCGCAGTTTTGGTCGTCGCCGGCCGAACTCCGGCGACTGCCGACGTGGCACGCCTAATTAGCACTAATGACCCTGTTAAACTAACCCCGTGACACTGACAGTGGGCCCCGTAGCGGGTCAAAGCCCGGGTCAACGCGGGATTAGCCCCTGTGTCACTGACGTGTGGACCCCACACGTCAGGTTTGACCTGGACCGCCCGTTGACCTGCTGAGGTCAGCATGAGGTCATGCTGACGCCATAATTCATTTTCTGGAATTATTTTAATTCTAAATATTCAGGAAATTCCAGAAAATTGTAAAAACTTCTAAAAATCATAGAAATTCAACCGTAACTCCAAATTAAATAATTTATATATGAAAAATTATCAGAAAAATTCAAGGAATCCATCTGTACCATTTTCATGCCTGTTAGAACAACTTATAGCTGCTGTTTAGCACAAATCAAGTGAATGACATTTGAATAATCACATATGGAGTTTGAATTTGAATCTTGTATTCAAACCAACTTCATTTAATCTGTTGCTAGTTGCATTAGCTCAAAACACATTCATTTTGCCATGTCATGATCATGCATCATATTGTGCATTGCATTGATTGTGTTCCTTTCTGTGTTGCCGGTATTTGTCCCCTCTCGATGGACGTGATACCGATGACGTGATCGTTGACACTGATGAAGACTCAATGTTATCTTCAGAAGTGCCAGGCAAGCAAAACCCCCTTGTTCATTCCGATAAAATCCCACTCTCTCGCTCCTGCTCTCTTTTACTGCATTAGGACAACAACGACATATTTGATACTTGCTGCGGTAGCTGAACCCTTTATCCTTTGCATGACCTGTCATTGCCACAGTAAATAGATGAAACCCACTAGCATGAGTAGGAGTTGTTTGAGCCCTGTTGTGCCTACTCATTCATGCTTGTTTGTCATGCCTGCTACTGCTTAGAGTTGAGTCAGGTCTGATTCATCGGGGATGAATCAGAGGCGTGTGAACATGTCCTACTGTGTGTGAGCTAAGTGTGTGAACACGATTTGGTAAAGGTAGCGGTGAGAGGCCATGTAGGAGTACATGGTGGGTTGTCTCATTACAGCCGTCCTCAGGAACTGAGTTCTGTGTTTGTGATCCATGATCAGTTACTACCACACATTGGGCTCCGGGCGCTCCAAGCCCTCTCGACTTATTAATCAACTTGATCTCTGTCCAGGAGTTGCAACTAGTTTCTGGTGTTTGTAGGCAGTGTTAGTAGTCTACCAAGTGGCACCCGGTACAGGTGGGCTTGGGACAGACTAGGCACAGTGGCCCGGTGTACCAAGTGGCACCCGGTTGGTGGGCTTGGGAACCCTGCACACATCGTTTGGGGCCGTAAGCGACACCCCGGCCGGATCTCCTTGCGGATGGAACCTGAATAGGCGATAAACCTGGACTAGAGACTTGTTCGGTTAGTCAGGTCGTGGCCGACTCCCTCGCCCGGCTTCCGCTTGAAGGTTACCGAGGTACATGACGTGTACAGGGCGATAAGTGGCGAGAGCGTGTGTGAAGAAGTACACCCCTGCAGGGTTAACATCATCTATTCGAATAGCCGGATTCCTCGGATATGGAAACGTGGACCCCTTATATCAGTTCATAGACAAGTGAAAGTGGATACTCTAAAATACGCAAGATAAGCGTGAGTGCTATGGATGGCGTTCTCGTAGGGAGACGGGAGCGGATCCATAGTGGTGTATTGATATGGTGGATATGTGGACTCGTGTGCGCCACCTCAAAAGAGTTACTTGCAGTCGTAGTTCAGGTTAGCCACCGAGTCAAAGCTGGCTTGCTGCAGTTAAACTCCACCACCCCCCCTTGTTGATAATGATGCATGTGTAGATGGATCTGATGTAAGTCTTGCTGGGTACATTTGTACTCACGTTTGCCTATTTTATGTTTTTGCAGAGAGACTTCAGTCTCACTAGTAGTTCCGCTTGGACTTTGACGTTTAGCTTGATACCTCAGCTACGATCTTGTGCCCTCAGCAGGATCTGGTAGATAGTCAGGCTTCTCAGCCTTTTTCATTTATAGATGTCTGTACTCAGACATGATAGCTTCCGCTTGTGCCTTGACTTGTATGCTCTGATTGTTGGGTCATGAGACCCATGTTTGTAATGTCTCGCTCCTCGGAGCCTATTGAATAAACTACTTGAGTCGTAGAGTCATTTTGTGATGCCATGTTGTATTGCACATATCGAGCATATTGTGTGTATGTTATTGAAATGCTTGGTATGTGTGGGATCTGACTATCTAGTTGTTTATCTTTAGTAGCCTCTCTTACCGGGAAATGTCTCCTAGTGTTACCGCTGAGCCATGGTAGCTTGCTACTGCTCTGGAACACTTAGGCTGGCCGGCATGTGTCCTTCTTCGTTCCTGTGTCTGTCCCTTCGGGGAAATGTCACGCTTTGAGTACAGGAGTCCTGTTAGCCCGCTACAGCCCGGTTTACCGGAGTCCTGCTAGCCCAGTGCTACAGCCCGGACCCACTTGCTGATGACCGACACGTTCGAAGCTGGGTCATGGATGCCTGTCCCTGTAAGTCTGTGCCACTTTGGGTTTACGACTAGTCATGTCAGCCCGGGCTCCTTATCATATGGATGCTAGCGACACTATCATATACGTGAGCCAAAAGGCGCAAACGGTCCCGGGCAAAGGTAAGGCGACACCCGTGGGGATACCGTGCGTGAGGCCGCAAAGTGATATGAGGTGTTACCGGCTAGATCGATGTGACATCGAGTCGGGGTCCTGACAGTGTTGGTATAGAGGCCATGTAGGAGTACATGGTGGGTTGTCTCATTGAAGCCGTCCTCAGGAACTGAGTTCTGTGTTTGTGATCCATGATTCAGCTACTACCATACATTGGGCCCTGAAATATGACCCCGCTCGACTTCTTATTCACCCTAGTCCTCTGTCCAGGAGTTGCAAGTAGTTTCTGGTGTTTGTAGCTTACTGGAGGCCGTGGACAGCGCTGACCGTAGGGGTGGGCTGTGATGCGGTAGGTACGTGGCACGGTGTACCGGATGCCCGTTTGGTATCTCGGGAACCCTGTTCACATCGTTTGGGGCTGTGAGCGAAACTCCGGCCGGATCTCCTCATGGATGGAACCCGAATAGGCGATAAACCTGGACTAGAGACTTGAGTGTTTAGGTAGGTCGTGGTCTACACCCACGTCGGCTTTCGCTTGAAGTCTGCCGAGCACATGCCGTGTGCAGACGCTAAGTGGTGGAAACATGTATGAAGAAGTACACCCCTGCAGGGTTAACATCATCTATTCGAATAGCCGTGTCCGCGGAAAAGGACTTCTGGGTTGCTTATATCAGTTCATAGACAAGTGAAAGTGGATACTTTAAAATGCGCAAGATAAGCGTGAGTGCTATGGATGGCGTTCTCGTAGGGAGACGGGAGCGGATCCATAGTGGTGTATTGATATGGTGAATATGTGGACTCGTGTGCGCCACCTCAAAAGAGTCGCTTGCAGTCGTAGTTTAGGATAGCCACCAAGTCAAAGCTGGCTTGCTGCAGTTAAACCCCACCATCCCCTTGTTGAAAATGATGCATATGTAGTTAGTTCTGATGTAAGTCTTGCTGGGTACATTTGTACTCACGTTTGCCTATTTTATGTTTTGCAGAGAGACTTCAGTCTCACTAGTAGTTCCGCTTGGACTTCGACGTTTAGCTTGATACCTCAGCTACGATCTTGTGCCCTCGGCAGGATCTGATAGATAGTCAGGCTTCTCAGCCTTTTTCATTTATAGATGTCTGTACTCAGACATGATAGCTTCCGCTTGTGCTTTGACTTGTATGCTCTGATTGTTGGGTCATGAGACCCATGTTTGTAATGTCTCGCTCCTCGGAGCCTATTGAATAAACTACTTGAGTCGTAGAGTCATTTTGTGATGCCATGTTGTATTGCACATATCGAGCATATTGTGTATGTTATTGAAATGCTTGGTATGTGTGGGATCTGACCATCTAGTTGTTTATCTTTAGTAGCCTCTCTTACCGGGAAATGTCTCCTAGTGTTACCGCTGAGCCATGGTAGCTTGCTACTGCTCTGGAACACTTAGGCTGGCCGGCATGTGTCCTTCTTCGTTCCTGTGTCTGTCCCTTCGGGGAAATGTCACGCTTTGAGTACCGGAGTCCTGTTAGCCCGCTACAGCCCGGTTTACCGGAGTCCTGCTAGCCCAGTGCTACAGCCCGGACCCACTTGCTGATGACCGACACGTTCGAAGCTGGGTCATGAATGCCTGTCCCTGTAAGTCTGTGCCACTTTGGGTTTACGACTAGTCGTGTCAGCCCGGGCTCCTTATCATATGGATGCTAGCGACACTATCATATACGTGAGCCAAAAGGCGCAAACGGTCCCGGGCAAAGGTAAGGCGACACCCGTGGGGATACCGTGCGTGAGGCCGCAAAGTGATATGAGGTGTTACCGGCTAGATCGATGTGACATCGAGTCGGGGTCCTGACAGTCATGCAAAAGGTGATGGGGTGATCCCGGTTACCGGATTCCCACGGGTTGACGGCATTGCAAACGAGGAGGAACGTGCAAGGATCAATTCGATCACGGTGCAAAACTCGAGCATCTCATACAACACATGCATTCGGTCCACGGACGTCGTCTCGTCGTTATACCTTCGAAGCGTGCATTTTCGGAGCGGTTCGAGTTTGTAGTGGAAGTAGACGTTCCCGCGACGGTAGTGGAAGTAGTGGTTCACGTTTCGTAGATGAAGTAGTTGTTCATGATCCGTAGATGTTCGGGGTCCACGGGGTCTTCGAGGGTCGACGGTAGTCGTACACGGCAACCATAGTTGAACTTGTAGGGCCGACGATGTCGTGGTACTTGGTGCAATGCACGGGATGGTAGTCCAACAATTGTCGGAGAGGGACTTGACGCATCAAAAGTCTTCGGTGCCACGGTACTTGTCCATGTAGACGTACTTTCGAATAGGAACTTGGCGCATCCAAAATGAGCAGGGCAAAAACCCTCGTTTAGCGGTGCTCGAACTTGACGAAATCCACGAACGGGTCTTGGTGTATCCTGGTCTTGGAGAGGTCTCCGAAAAGAACTTGGCGTCCACGGGGACATGGAGTAGCGATCTTGGCGTCGAGCAGGGGTCGACGGCCAACGAGGGACGAAGTGGACGCTGCTGTTGCATGCCAGGAGGCGAAGCAAAGCGGTGACGAGCTCGAGGCAGCGCTGGGAGGACGACGACGAGGCGGACCAGGCCGGCGGAGTAGGAGGATTGCCGGGGTGCGCAGTGCAGCGACGGTCGCCGGAGGCGGGGAAGCGGGGTCGCGACGAGCACGACTCGGGGAGGCGCGAGGGCAGGGGCGCGGACGATGCGAAGACGGCCGGATCCGGGCGATGAGGCACCGAACCCCCACTTGGCCAGGGTAGGGGAGGCCGGCGACGAGGGATTCAGCGTGGGTGACCAGGCGTGCGGAAGGCTGAGGTCGAAGGCAAGGCGCGGGGGAGGTCCGGTCGCGGCGGCAGCCAGAGGGTGACGAGGAGAAGCAAGAGAGGCCATGGATCGGGCGCAGGAGCTCCTCTCCTGAGCGTGGTGGCGGCGCGAGGGAGGAGAGGGAGGCGAGTGAACGAGGGAAAGTAGATGAGGATCGAGCGTAGATGGGGATCGAGCAGGAGGCGGCGGCTAGAGGGAGAGATCGAGAGGAGGGGGTCGGGGCTAGGGTTAGATAGGCAGGGGCCGGCTGGGCCTTGGGCCATGGAGGAGCTAGGCTGCGGATGGGCCTAGATGGCCTGCTGGGCTCTCTCTCACTCCTAAAAGAAAAGAAAAAAAACGGAGATTAAGAAAGAAAAGAAAGAGAGGTTAGGGAAAGACGTTGGACACACGGATAATTTCCCTGGACTCACAGAAATAAGCTTGATCCAAGAAAAATGGCGGGGACATGATTGCAGGAAATTAAATTCAAACTCATTTGAAATTCAAATGGGTTTGAACTAGGACTAGGTTTTTGGAAGTGTCCAAAAATGTTGAAGATCTTGGTGGAGCTCGGGAAAGTGATTAAAAAATTTATGGACAAAGTTTAAGGTCAAGAAGTGAGATAACAAAGGCAAGGAATATTTGGCAATTGTGTTATGGTGAATTCCAAATTAATGGAATATTTATAATAGCTCCATAAATATTAGGAGGATATGTTATAAAGAGAAATCACCATGTGCATTTCCCTCGATTTAAATGGACCGAAGATCCATATGATTTTATTTAGATGAGTTTTAAAAAAGGGTTGGATGATGACATGATGCAATGCAAATGATGCAAAGAGATGAGATGCAAGACATGAACAAAAATGCAAAACAAAAACAAAAGCCCAACCACGAAGGAAATATCATATCGCATCTCCGAAAAAGGCAAGAGTTGGAGTTACGAATATGGAAAGTTACATCCGGGGCGTTACAACACTCCACCACTACGGGAGGATCTCGTCCCGAGATCTAGGATGGCACTGGAGGGAAACGGAAGAGGAAGATAAGAGGTAAAACTAAGTTGCTTCTTTGACGAACGAGTGAAACCACGAACCATGAGAGGTTGAGCAATTTAAAAGAAAGAGTACAACAGAGATGAACGAGATTGCAAACAATTCGTTAGAAAAGAGGAACAAGGAACATTACGAGAACTTGAAGGTTGAATGACATGGAAATTAGAGCTTCACGAACAAAAAGAATATGACCACCTCGGTATAATGAGATAGCCAAGGAACAAGAATTACAGAATTTGGACAGCACTCCGGTAGAAAAGTGAAGAAAACTTGATGAGATGAAAAGATATTGAAGAGATGATACAACACTCCGGTTAAATGGATAAGCCAGAAAAGACGACGATTCTCACCAAACGAGGTGATGGGTGAATAGCACAACATCACAATGCCTCTGTAATGAAAGAATAGAAGTTAGACCGTTGGGATAAAGGGACGGAGAAGATAATGACAACTTCTGCCACAAATGATCTTGGAAAGCACCCTTCCAAGAAGGTTAGAACGGAGTTGTTGGAAAACCAACAACGAAACGAATAAGCTTGTAGTGGGCTTATGGAAACATCTCAACACTTGAGGTTAAATTCTGCCACTAACGAAAAACAATTGCTTGTTTGAGATCAAAGAAGAGATGAAAACTTCTTTCGCCGAGAGGATAGGAGAAAACTCGGATCATTGATAAGCACCACAAATAGCAACATTCCTTAGGGAAGGCTTTAGGTGAAATCTACACCAAGATAACTCCAATGGAGTGATTGATAGGTTGAAACGATCTCCTGAACGAAGAGAAAATGATGGATTTAACTATCTCATTCTTGACAACTTGAATCACGAAGGGAAATTGTCAAGAGTGACATAACACCACCTCAAAAGCTAAGGTAGGAAGAATTGCACTTCGAAATGCAAGAAGAAGAATACTTGAATGCCTCAAAATAAAACATGTGTTGTGCACCATGTTTAATTTTGAGTATAGCTTGGCTGATCTTAACTTCAAGAGAAATCTTGAAGAACAATTGAAGAATGAAAAGAATCCTTGACGAACCACCATGTAGAGCCTCCATGAAGAACTCCGGTAATAAAAGGATGATAAAAAGAAAGGGAAGTTGAAAACACAAGGTGAAGCCTTGCAATGAATTATATGGAGCAACACGATGATATAATCGAGAAAACTTGGAACTCCGGAAAAGGAAAAGATGAAACACTAGAACAGAGAATTACTTCATCATGAACAATCTCCGGAAGAAAAGAATTGAATCACCTCGAGGAAATAAGAATAAGATTTATTGTATGCTTATCCTTCATCAAATTAAATTGATGGCAAGCAATGGATTTTGCATATTACTTATTCTCGTAGAAAGGATTAAGAGGGATATAGCGTGAACTTGAGAAGGTATTGATGGAACCACCGGTGGGATTGGAAACAACGAATATTTGATATGATAACGGAGGAAGAGAAATCCTGAACGAACCACCGTAAGAACTGAGAATGAATGTAGAAAAGGCACGATTCACCGGGAAGAATTGTAAAACGAATGAAGATACTTGAGGGGATTTAGATACATGAGAATGAAGAGGCCATGAACTGATTAGAGGGTATTTGAATGATGCGCCGGTAAGATTTGGAGAATGAGAGCTACACGCTGAGAATGAAGAATTATGACATGATGGCCTTCGGAGGAAAGAAATGGAAACAACTCATGAAATGCTCCGGATGGTAAGAAAAAAATTGTCACAATCAAAACAATTATGAGGATGGCATGAAGCTAGAACCATGAATATTCAAGAGAATGGACCAAGATTTAAGAGAAATCTTCTTCGGTCTTCACATGTTGAGAATGATCATGAGAACCACCATGACAATTGTTGAGGCACTCCGGAATGAAAATTGGAAAGGTTGAACCAACAATGAAAAGAATTTGAAAGATCTTGGAGAAAGACATATGACTGATGATAACCCATTCTTACGTCACACTTGAAAAGAATTTAAGAATAACTCTGGAATAATTAGAAGAGTCAGGTAAGATCCTGGGAAAAGACCTGTGGGTTAGGGCCCACTCAAAAGAAAACACCGTTGAAAATGATTTTAAAGAGAGATTGCACCGGTTGAATTAAATGGCTTGAATGAGATAACAATCTCCAAATAGCTTGAACGGATTAAGAATGGAAACACAAATCTTCTGAGATATCTTCAACACTCTGGAAGAAATGAATAGCAAGAGGTGAGTGAATGAGAGGTGCACCGGCATGAGAAAGCATTAGAAACGAGGAAAGGAATATGATGAATATCCAAAGCTTGAATTGGATCCACCGGAGAAGAAACAACAATGAAGGATGATGAACTTTAAATTGTTGAGCATCTTCATGGGAAATCACCGGATAAGAACATTGAAAGAAAAGAATGAAGAGACTTCTCACAAATAAAAGGATACATGATTAAGAAATCTGAGTCCTTGAAGAAAAAGGGTGGGAGGGCGGGAAAAAACAAAGGCAACTTGGAACAGATGAAATAAACACCGTTTAGAAAACTTAGAATTGATCTCACAAATGTTGAAATGATCGGATCCACTTGAAGAGAAGCACACCAGTTGGAAAGAATTGACATGACAACCTCAATGATCAAAAAGGATTAGTATTCACATAGCAATATGAGAACACCGTTTAGGAAAGGTATGGAATCAACATTTGACTTCGAAGCAACTCGAATACCACAATTAAAACAAAACAAAGGATTTGGCTTGCAAAATAAGCCGGAACAAACATATGATAGAGATTTCGTCCGAAGTTTTCGTGGTGGGGCCCACACGGGCTCAATCGTACAGCACCATCATGTGCAAGGTAGTGCACATGACATACGAAGTGTCCCCGAATCGGCATAGCCAAGGATTCTTTAAGACACAGCGAGACCACTGTAAAACCAACCGTGGATAGGCGGACCACTAGACGTCGAACCCCAATCTCATATCATACATCTGTCGGAAAGATATTCTAGGGGCTACTTGAATTCCCACCTATGAACTCCCAAAACTTTCTGGTTATGCTATCTGGTGTTGGGAATACAGGGGAAGCAATATATCTCACCCAAACTAACAATACCTACATCCAGCTGTATCCATCCGTCAACACATAACCAAGAAACCTTTGGAAATCGTGTACCTCAACCTTCGAAAAGCATCCGTTATAGAAGCTATGGCAATACTCTCGTACTCACCTCAGTACTGGGTTATCGGGGTTATCTCACCAACAACTGTACAAAAGAGATTTTCGATGTCGGCAAAACTCAGGTATTTCAGAACTGCAACGATAAAATTGTGACGACAACACCTCGGAGCTCAACTCCCCGGGACACTGCCACAACCCCTAAATGTCAGGAGGCACCAAGAACAATGTTCTCGTCACAAAACCATCAGAACGATTCCAAGATACCCGCGTGATCCTAAGTTTTTTTAGTGAAATTTGAGGAGAGGAAAGACAAAACATCTACGTCAGAAGTCCTCACCAGAGCGACGAAGGGGGCTGAGGAGTAAAAAGAATCCTACTCTCCGATATATATAATCCTAAGACTCAAAATAGTTTTCTTCTAGACTCAACAACGGCCAACAAACAAGGGGGCTCCTATGGTCGGTCGAGGCTCTGATACCAACTTGTCACGCCCAAGATGCGACCCTATCCTAAAGGAACTCGAAAGTCCCACCAAGGATAGAAGCGCATCTTCAAGACGCTTTTGCAAGGTGGATATCATTACATCAACAATTACATAATAGATAGGGATACATACATAAGGCATACAATGCCACACGAATACAACATCATTATACATAAGAGCACCATCCGACTACGGATGAAACACAAACAGAAACTCAAACGACATCCACGCTGCTAGCCCAGGCTGCCGACCTGGAACCTATCCCCTGATCGAAGAAGCAGAAGAAGAAACTCCAAAACAAGCAACATCACTCTCGCGTCATGATCATCGCATAACCTGTACCTGCAACTATTGTTGTAGTAATCTGTGAGCCACAAGGACTCAGCAATCCCATTACCATGGGTATCAAGACTAGCAAAGCTTAAAGGGAAAGGAAGGGGTAAAGTGGTGAGGTTGCAGCAGCGGCTAAGCATATATGGTGGCTAACATACGCAAATGAGAGCGAGAAGAGAAACAAAGGAACGGTCGTGAAGCTAGCAATGATCAAGAGGTGATCCTGAACTCCTACTTACGTCAAACATAATCCAAAGACCGTGTTCACTTCTCGGACTCCGCCGAGAAGAGACCATCATGGCTACACACGCGGTTGATGGATTTTAATTCGGATCTGGTGTCAAGTTATCTACAACCAGACATTAACAAATTCCCATCTGCCACATAACCGCGGGCACGACTCTCGAAAGTTTATACCCTGCAGGGGTGTCCCAACTTAGCCCATGATAAGCTCTCGCGATCAACGAAGGATATTCCTTCTGCCCGGGAAGACCCGATCAGTCTCGGAATCCCGGCTACAAGACATTTCGACAGTAATAAAACAAGACCAGCAAGACCTCCCGGCGTGCTGACATCCTGATAGTAGCCGCGCGTATCTCGTCTCAGGCCACGACCGGATGAGCAGTACGTACAACTAGAACCAGCCCTCAAGTTTCCCCGAGGTGGCGCTGCAAGTGGCTCTAGTTTGGACCAACACTTAGACAAGCATTGGCCCGGGGGGCTAAAATAAAGATGACCCTTAGGATGCGCGACTCCCAAGGTAAAAAGGTAATAGGTGAGGCAAATGGTAAAACCAATGTTGGGCCTTGCTGGAGGAGTCTTATTCAAAGCGAACTGTTAGGGGGGTCCCATAAATCACCCGACCGCGTTAGGAATGCAAAATCCGGGAACATAACACCGGTATGACGGAAACTAGGGCGGCAAGAATGGAACAAAACACCTGGCATAAGGCCGAGCCTTCCACCCTTTACCAAATATATAGATGCATTTATAACATAAGAGATATTGTGATATCCCAACATAACCCTGTCCACCATGGAGCAATCTTCAATTTCACCTGCATCTAGCAACGCTATAAGAGCGGCTGAGCAAAGCGGTAACATAGCCAATCAATGGTTTGCTAGGAATGGTGTCAAAGGTTAGAGGTTCATGGCAATTTGGGAGGCTTGAAGAGCAAATGATAGGTAGCGCAGCATAGCGATAGAACGAAGCAACTAGCATAGCAATGATAGTAGTGAGATCCAGGGTAGCGGTCATCTTGCCTGAAATCCCGCTAGGAAGAAGAACGAGTCCATGAAGAAGACGAACGGGAGTAGTCGAACGAATCCTCACAATCGCAACATTACCGGAACTAAGAAGCAACACCGGAAAGAAACAAACAACATGGTAAATGCACAAGCATAAACATGGCATGATGCACAAACAAGTATGATGCATGTCCGGTTTAATGAGGCATGGCATGGCAAAGTGCAACAAACAATACTACAAGTTAAGTGGAGCTCAATATGCAACGAGTTGCATATTGACGAAACACCACATCCGAGTTATTTAGTTCGCTCTCGTTTAGGTATACAACAATATTAAATGTTGTTAAACATGGCAAAAGGTGAAACATAATTGAGCTAACTATTTAGGCAAGTTTAAGTGAGGCCGGAAACAAGAAACAACAATCCCGGTAAATCCCCACATGTTATTTAGCAATATAATGCAAACAACAATTTTAAACATTTTAAATGTTGTTATCATGATGCGGATGACATGCACAAGTTTTAATCAATTTTATGAAGCATTTGTCGCCGTGGTGGAACGAAAGGGGTGCCACGGCAATGACAACGAAAATGGTGCCACGGCAACATTCCGGTCCCGGTAACTCGATTGAGATACCGATGCAAGACAGAAGTGTGCGGATGAGTGTGTCATGCAAAAGGTGATGGGGTGATCCCGGTTACCGGATTCCCACGGGTTGACGGCATTGCAAACGAGGAGGAACGTGCAAGGATCAATTCGATCACGGTGCAAAACTCGAGCATCTCATACAACACATGCATTTGGTCCACGGACGTCGTCTCGTCGTTATACCTTCGAAGCGTGCATTTTCGGAGCGGGTCGAGTTTGTAGTGGAAGTAGTGTAAGTAGACGTTCTCGCGACGGTAGTGGAAGTAGTGGTTCACATTTCGTAGATGAAGTAGTTGTTCATGATCCGTAGATGTTCGGGGTCCACGGGGTCTTCGAGGGTCGACTGTAGTCGTACACGGCAACCGTAGTTGAACTTGTAGGGCCGGCGATGTCGTGGTACTTGGTGCAATGCACGGGATGGTAGTCCAACAATTGTCGGAGAGGGACTTGACGCATCAAAAGTCTTCGGTGCTACGGTACTTGTCCATGTAGACGTACTTTCGAAGAGGAACTTGGCGCATCCAAAATGAGCAAGGCAAAAACCCTCGTTTAGCGGTGCTCGAACTTGACGAAATCCACGAACAGGTCTTGGTGTATCCTGGTCTTGGAGAGGTCTCCGAAAAGAACTTGGCGTCCACGGGGACATGGAGTAGCGATCTTGGCGTCGAGCAGGGGTCGAAGGCCAACGAGGGACGAAGTGGACGCTGCTGTTGCATGCCAGGAGGCAAAGCAAAGCGGTGACGAGCTCGAGGTAGCGCTGGGAGGACGACGACGAGGCGGACCAGGCCGGCGGAGCAGGAGGATTGCCGGGGTGCGCGGTGCAGCGACGGTCGCCGGAGGCGGGGAAGCGGGGTCGCGACGAGCACGACTCGTGGAGGCGCGAGGGCAGGGGCACGGACGATGCGAAGACGGCCGGATCCGGGCGATGAGGCACCGAACCCCCACTTGGCCAGGGTAGGGGAGGCCGGCGACGAGGGATTCAGCGTGGGTGACCAGGCGTGCGGAAGGCTGAGGTTGAAGGCAAGGCGCGGGGGAGGTCCGGTCGCGGCGGCAGCCAGAGGGTGACGAGGAGAAGCAAGAGAGGCCATGGATCGGGCGCAGGAGCTCCTCTCCTGAGCGTGGTGGCGGCGCGAGGGAGGAGAGGGAGGCGAGTGAACGAGGGAAAGTAGATGGGGATCGAGCGTAGATGGGGATCGAGCAGGAGGCGGCGGCCAGAGGGAGAGATCGAGAGGAGGGGGTCGGGGCTAGGGTTAGATAGGCAGGGGCCGGCTGGGCCTTGGGCCATGGAGGAGCTAGGCTGCGGATGGGCCTAGATGGCCTGCTGGGCTCTCTCTCACTCCTAATAGAAAAGAAAAAAAAGGAGATTAAGAAAGAAAAGAAAGAGAGGTTAGGGAAAGAAGTTGGACACACGGATAATTTCCCTGGACTCACAGAAATAAGCTTGATCCAAGAAAAATGGCGGGGACATGATTGCAGGAAATTAAATTCAAACTCATTTGAAATTTAAATGGGTTTGAACTAGGACTAGGTTTTTGGAAGTGTCCAAAAATGTTGAGGATCTTGGTGGAGCTCGGGAAAGTGATGAAAAAATTTATGGACAAAGTTTAAGGTCAAGAAGTGAGATAACAAAGGCATGGAATATTTTGCGATTGTGTTATGGTGAATTCCAAATTAATGGAATATTTATAATAGCTCCATAAATTTTAGGAGGATATGTTATAAAGAGAAATCACCATGTGCATTTCCCTCGATTTAAATGGATCGAAGATCCATACGATTTTATTTAGATGAGTTTTAAAAAAGGGTTGGATGACGACATGATGCAATGCAAATGATGCAAAGAGATGAGATGCAAGACATGAACAAAAATGCAAAACTAAAACAAAAGCCCAACCACGAAGGAAATATCATATCGCATCTCCGGAAAAGGCAAGAGTTGGAGTTACGAATATGGAAAGTTACATCCGGGGCGTTACAGATGTATACCTTCATCTGCTTTGTGGAAGGCTGTTGGCGTTAAACTTTAGTGCTCGACTATTCATCATAGTCTCATTCCCTCGATAATTAAATCGAGGCATGAAAAAAAGGTGAAACAGCAGGAAAATTGATGAAGCAAAGTCATTTATTTTTTTTCATTCGCGGGTGATTTTATTTATGTTCATACTCTCCATGTATGCATGTGCTGCTCTAGTTGTGTTTTATTAGTTGATTGGCATTAATGGATCTCTCCATGCTTATTAGTTGATCTCCAACCCCTACTCTGTTGTGGTGTTGTGGGAGCAAGGAGAAGAGCATGTATGCTTTCTCTCCACATCCAGGGTCCATAAGGCCAGATCGGCAGGCCTAAACTCTGGGTGAGCTCCTCCACTACCCAATTTCTTACCTTGCTGGTTGTGTCATATGGCTATTAGCATTTGATTGATGCATATTTCAGTTTTACTGAATGATCTTGCTTTACCCATCTGCATCTTGAGTTGACTTGTTCTTTCATGTTTACTTATTTTTGCTACCATTCCTGTTCAGGACAGAGGTTTCTTTCAAGAGACAATATTCAAGGAGTGAGTTATTTGGAAATTACAACATTCCAATTTCGTAAAAGTGAAGTTACTTTCCAACTACAATTGTAGGCAAGCATTGGCCTTTTTTTTTTACTGATTTCTTATATAATATGTCATCATGACTTACTTCACTCAGTTTTCTGCTTTGTTTACAACATACTTCATTCTGTAGCCATACAAGGTCATTTATTATACTATTGTACTAGCATATTATAAAATCATTATGCTAGGCATAGATGGATTAAGATAACACTACATATAAGAGTTTTTTCTTCTTCAATAAGTGTTATGTAATACTACGTATTTTCTGAGGATAATTCCTTTTGTTCTGTTTTTTCACTAGACATTTATGTTGTTTATTCTTCTTTAGCAGTGACATCATAGTCAATTTAAATTTCCTGTGTTTTAGCTACACTACCATGATTTGTTCGTACCATTAGACTGTACGTAATATTACTATATGTAACATGTATTTTTTTTCTTACGCTACTGCTGTTGCTTCTCATTTCTGAAATTTATTTCTTGATGCAGTTTCATTCGGATTTATGTGAATATAAGCGTACAAAATCATTCCAGACGTGAGTACCCGGATTGCATTGCTGCTGGTCGTCTCTTGTGATTACGTACAATGACACAGCAAGTCATGGCCTCATGAGGTCCTATCTTCAGCCAAACTGAAGCACCTCATGTTAGATTGTCTTCGCTTTTGGATTAACTATAATGCATGCATCGTACCCATTTATGCTCCAGGGTGAATCGTACATATCCTCATTACATGTACCACTGCCTATGATGGTTCTGAACTCTAATAAAATAATAATATATTATCTGTATGTTTGATCGATGTTCTACTATTAGATCCTGATGTTATAGCATACGCCCATATTGATGTATATGAGTGAGACTGAGGACGAAACATGACAGCCAAATGTGCCGAGACAAAATAAGTGCGCACAGGTTCGTCTCAGGTGGCGCCCCAGCGTCTAGTAAAGATATTAAAGTGTGCTTTAGAAGACAACAATATGATGTGCTTGTGACGCGAAGATGTAGGAGATGTATCCAAAGTACGTCTTGACCGGTGAGCGACCTAAATTCAAGAGTTGGTTATCCAAAGTACGTCTTGACCGGTGCGCGACCTAAATTCAAGAGTTGGTCGTCCAAAGTACGTCTTGACCGGTGTACGTCTTATTTTACTTATTTTTTTTCTTTTTATCATATTTATCGAAACCCTGGACAACAGAAGCCGAAGTTAGCCAAATAAGCCCGGCCAACCAAAGGCTGGCCCACGAGCACGCTGGCACAGCCCGCCATGGGCCAGGCACGGCACGGGTTAAACGGGCCATGCCCAGCATGCGGCACACCCTGGGCCATGTTTGGGCTGTTAGGCTGAGCACGCGGGCTAGGCTCGACACGGCCCGATTACCCTGGCTAAGCGTATCTCTTCGAGGCGGATGGTTCGCTCTGCTCCCCCTGTCTCGCAGATAATGTCTTCGATATTCTCCGTTCTATGCATGCTCTACTCACTCTTGGAATGCGCGCGCGCACGTACGAAGCCAAGCAGCCAGCAAATGAATCAAGCGCCGGCCGGATGCGCACGTACATATCCTATTCCTAGTCGTTGATTAGTTCCTGTCCAATCTGGTTGCTTCCAACACGTACACATGTCCACGTACGGCTTGTTCATCTTTTTCGTACTGCCAAGCTGGTTGCTTCCAACACGTACACATGAGATGAGCCGGCCGGCCGGCCTCAGTCGATGGACAGGCGCACCTGACCTGCCTGCCTCTACCGACACCCCACCCGACCGATGATTAACAAGGCATTAATCTCGACGGTGGGCATATTATGCCCAGTCACGCCTCAACATCTGATTAGTTAAGCACGTACACTCTCTACGTGTCTCTGTCTGTCGACTGTACGGTACTCTCTCTGCATATAGATCACTAAATTAGTGATCTAAACGTTTTTATATTAGTTTACGGAGGGAGTACATGTCTAGCTGCTCTGCACACAGATGTCTAGCTGCTTCCTCTGCTTCTCCTTATAAAGGCCGGAGCAATCTTTGTGTGCCACTGTCAAGCATCTCTCTCTAGCTCGATTGCACCATCGTGACCAGCTAGCTAATGGGCGGCGATGCCCAGGCTGCTGCCCAACCTCGTCTTACGGCCTGCCCACCTCCGCCGCCTCTCTTCGTGGCTGCTAGGCGCCTGCATCGGCTACCCCAACGACTTGGGCTACGCCGACCACCACCACCACCACCACCAGGGCCAGTACCACGACGACCACGGCCTCAAGGAGCTGGAGGAGCACTGCCCGGCGGTGCGCTTCGATGAGCTCTCCGTATCCAACGTCGGCACCAGCGCCGGGACGCCCATCCACCCAGAGGGATGCGTGGTGTGCCTTAGTGACTTCCACGGTGCCGCACGTGTGCGCCGGCCGCGGGGCTGCCAGCACGTCTTCCACTTTGGCTGCCTCGACCGCTGGGCCGCTCACGGCCACCGCACCTGCCCGCTTTGCCGGGCTCCGTTCCTCCCGCCCTTCCTCCTGCCCATGCCGTTCCCGACGTCGTGATTCACGCGGGGTGTTATTTGCTTAATTTCGTGACTGCTGATGGCGAATCCTGAGGAGAAGTTCCGAATTTCTCGCTGCCTGTTAGGCTTTTGTGAAAACAAACCCAACTCACAGCATGGGCCAAGGAGGCCATGGCAGAGAGGTGTCGAAATATATTGTGAGCGGCCCCTCCTTTGTAGAGATTATCTCAATATATACGTTCCCCATGGAATGGGACTAATTCCTTGTTCAAGCTTTGGTTAATTTGGATTTCGCTCTAATGGTCTAATGGATTTGGTCTCCAAAGTAAATTCCATAGACCATGAAGAATAAGAAGATATATACTCCCTCCGTAAACTAATATAAGAGCATTTAGATCACTATTTTAGTTATCTAAACGCTCTTATATTAATTTACAGAGGGAGTACACAACAGGAAATAGGTTAGATTATAGGAAGTAGGTACAGGGGTGAATCTGTATATATGCACCGAGAAAGGTTTTGCCTCTCACTTTTAGTTTCCTTTTGTTCTCGCTAAGACTTTAGCAGTAACATTTATTTCATCTTTTATACTACCATGAGCAGTTTGGGGCTAACTCTTCTTTAGAGTTTGATAGATATTTCGTGTATTACATGCTCTCTTGCATCTGCATTTGGATTGGACTAGATTGCCTTATTTAATCTCATATGTCAACTCTAAAGTCTGAACTCTGATGATATGGTTGCCGCATACCTACCAAGACATGACAATTTTGTTCTTGTATACAAAAGAACCCATCCACTAATATCTGTTTCACTGACAGATGTGTAAAGTAGAATGTAACCGAACGTCATTGAAACATCACTAAACATTCTGCCGGTTCAAGAATATTGAAATTTGTGACAAAATAGTCACAATAAATTTCTTATACTCATGCATTGTGTACGATCCTCCATCAAGATATTTATAGATAAAACATGTACAAACACACTATAATATATATAGAAACGCCAGGTACATTGTGTGTGCATGTCATCCAAACTAGATCCAATATAGGTCAAGCTTCTCTTATCTCTAAACAAATGGAATAAAATACCCCATTGATAAATGCATGCGATTTTTTTATTTGCCGTCTTTATATTTAGATAGACATACTTTATTTCAAAAAAACAAAATGGAATATTTTTCGAAAGTACAACATAAGATTCATGATGGAAGTTTGTATTGCTATCTGAATATGTGTTAAATATAATGTAAATACTAATTAATTTTTTAATAATGAGATGTAAAAAATAAAAATGTTTAGTATAAGAGTCCCACTTTGTTATTTTCATATGTAGGTTGTGTCGTTCGAAATATTCTATATACGTAAGAGCTTCATCTCACTATACTATTTATCTAAACATGCAAGCTATCAATGCCATCAGTCAAGCCACATCAGCGTTTGGTACAGGCTTACAGAAGGGATCAACGTTCAGTTACAAGTAGGAGGTCCCACCACAGGCTAACCACACACGTTGTTTTTGAGACAAAACACACACGTAATCATCCAGCCCACACTTTGCCCATTTGCCTGCCTGTTTACCTTTCCGCATGGCCCATGTGGAGTAAAAATGAAAAAAGGTAAAGAAATCGTTGGTTTCACATGTGATTCCATCCTCTCCTCATTTATTTTCTATCTCCTGTATCTAATTCATATTTGTGTCGCCAAAAAGAAATGATCCCCGCTAAGGGGATAATTTCCTAATACGTAACGGCAATATGGTAAAGGATGCGGGCGTGCCAGTATACACTCGTATACAAATAAATAAAAGGGAAACACAAGATTAGGGAACTCTGTATTTCATTAATTCTTTCAGGGAACTCTGTATTACATCAAATGGTTCCACACAAGTACATCATGTTTCTCTATGCAATCTAACTAAGTTTAGCGACCGTGTAGCTTCACGTGTTGGCGCCGCCTCCTCGCAGCGCCGCTCTTCTTCTTCTACCTCGAGCTGCCTCGCACAACTCTCTCTTCTCTCTTCTATGGTTTCTCTCAAGAACACCTGAACGCACACTACACACACACATACACCAAGGAACAGACCATCCGCTAGCTTTGCCGAGAGGCTCCATCCTTGGTGAATACAGTGGCTACATGTTTCTGCTCTAGCCCTCACGGCCTCGTCTTTTCTCATTCCATATGCAAAGTATAAATACATCAGCTAACACGCCGAGGCAAAACACCCTGGTCCACTTCCTACGCCCACGTCCAGGACGTGGCCAACTACTCTACCTTTGCGGGCTGCATGCAACCTCCATCGCCTAATGTTAGGGCATGTACAATGGTTGATAAGATAATCTTATCTTAAGTCTTGCATGTGATTTAGAGATGGCAAAAAATTTTGTCTACAATGGGTCATATCTTAGCCTTATCTTCAATAACTAGTAATTCCTAAAATTGTGGTGAGACATATTGTGCTAAGAGATCACCTCTTGTCTTCTCTTAAATAAGAGAAGACAAGTCTTTTCTTATGAGTTCTCTTTCCTCCACCTCATCATCTATCCTACATGGCATTGCTAAGATAGAACCATTGTACATGCCCTTATGCACGTACTAATCGATTTGACTGAATCACCCAGCCATATCCCAACTAACTCATGCATCGACGGCTACGTCAACAAACTGAGCCACGGTTCACCCGGCCCAAACTGATGTCGGTCACGCTCAACCTCACGCCTAGCCGCTTCACACGGCATTGCCGTATCACACGGCATTATCGGCATCTCACCGTCCTCGCCGCATCGCACGGCACTCCGGCATCCCGCCTTGCTCGCCGCTTCACACGACGTCTCCGGCAGCTTCCTTTGCACACCTCCGGCCGACGACTTACCAGCCCTATACGCATCGCACGTACACCTTCCGGGCTACAGCAGACCACACCTAAAACATCTAACTGCGTGAAGATACATGAATCAAGATTAAACCTAACATCAGGTTCCCGGAACCTCGGAAGACAGTGCGGTTAATTACATCCACAAGACGCATCTTGTAGAACACCTCCCATTAAGCTGGTCTTGATGGTCGTCGTTTTCAAGCCTGTGTGAAGTGTTCTCCAAATGTGCATGAACAATGCAAACATGTATTCTACCAAAGCCTCGTCGGTCAATGGTGAATGTCATCCGGCACCGCTGGTTTGCAGGATTTTGATGAAGTCTACGAGCGAGAAGTGAGCTTGGACCGTTTTTAGGCCTCATCGGTCGTGGAATGCAATTAGGACTTCATGGCAAATCACAAGAGCCATAATCGGCTGCGGATTAATAGCTGTCAACTACAAACATCATGTGTTTGCACTATGCATGCATGTATGGGATGACAAGGCTTTGAGTCTGAGAGGCACACCACAAATCATCATGATGGCGAGTGCCAACACTTTGCACAAAATTTATGAGAGCTGCTCCATACGGTCAAGCACCACTCTCTACTAATTCAAGTACTAGATTGCTGCACTTATTCTGTGAACGCAACTTATAAAAATTGCCGTTCTCTATAGCTTGGAGCATTTGAGCCCAAACTTTACAGATGCTTCTTTGATAACTTGTTCTCACAAAAGTTTCAGGCTTAATTGCCTAACAAATCAACTTACACAAAATCATCAATCGGGGCGTACTAATCTGCTTCGCCCGACATTATGATCTGACTTGTGCGCACTGCTGCGCCTATTCTCTTGGCTAAAAAAATTACTGAACATATCTGGGCGTCTCTAGTTCGCCTCAGAAAAATTTCAGATCAAAACTCTTTCAGATTTGGCCGGCGTGATTTTCTGAAGCTGACTGTACCTGCAAATTTTTGTCTAGCCTTCCTATTGTCCGTATGACCTGTCACTGCTCGCTAGAGAACAAAATATGCATGTATCCACACAACTTTGCCATCGCTGTCCATTTCGACGAGCAGTGAAGTGACCCGGCTCGTGGCTCGCAGTGGCTGCATGGCGGCAGGGCGCACCTGCCCTGCGCCCGTTCCGTCGCGCTCGCCGAGTTGCCTTTTTCCTGTAATCTGCCACCGGCCGCCTCTCACCGTGGCGGCAGGGCTGCCCCCTCCGCATGTGGCGGCAGGCGCCACGTGTCGGCTGGCGCGCCTGCCGTCACGTCCAGGCCGGTCTGTTTTAGCAATTCGCCTCGGAGATGGTTTTCTTTATCAATTCGGTTGGGTAGGTGTTCTTTTTGGACAAAAATTCCAGCCCTCAATCCCACATTAGAGTCGTGAAGCAACAATTCAGGCTATGAACCACAAGCAAACCAACGAAAAGATCGACCCAAAGGCCAAAAACCATTGCCTTTGATTAGCACACTAGCCTACTCTAACTTGTACAAGGCAATTATGGGCCAAGAAGTAAATTACAGTTCGCTGACACGATTATTTTGCATACCACCAAGATAAAAAAAGAGTAGTAAACCATGCAGAACATTGTAAAACACAGCATTACTTCTGCAAGGAGATTAGTTTGTGTAACCTCAAGAATTAAAAGTACTAAACCATGTGAGCTTTGTATCCTTGATAATTAAAAGTACTAAACCATGTGAGCATTTCTCATTAACAGTCTTGACAACAAGGAATTTAGAATAAGAGAAAAAAGATAGGGTTTTTATAGCCGATTAGAGCAAAAAAAAAATGAATTAAATCGTCAAGTAATTAATCGAAGAAGGTAAAGAGAGTGACGCTAGGAGATGGGGCACCAGAGATCATTACATCGTCCTGTCCTCCCTATCAAAGATGGGGGACACTAGTAGAAAAGGGGGCAAAGGTCCTGGCCACCATTAGTCCCGGTTCAATCCAGATCCGGAACCCATGGGGGCATTGGACCCGGTTCGTGAGCCCCGGGGGCCGGCCGGGCCACGTGGGCCATTGGTCCCAGTTCATCTGGACTTTTTGATCCCGCTTGGTGGGACGAACCGGGACCAATGTGCCTCGCTCCTGGCCCACCACCATTGGTCCTGGTTCGTGGCCTGAACCGGGACCAAAGGCTGCCCTTTAGTCCCGGTTCTTACCACTAACCGGACCAATTAATTGCCTATATATACCCCTCACCCGCGAGCAGAGCACTCCCACTGCTCTGTTTTTCGTGGCCGGCGAGGAGAGAGCTTTGTGGTGCTCTAGCTCACCTCCTATGCACACGAGGTGTTCGATGGAATGCCCGAGCCACACTACTTAAGCTTTCTCCTCTCCAAGCTCGACCTCCAAGCTCCATTTGCCTCAATATTTGTTTAGGTTTAGCGGTCCGTCACGTCCCGTCCCCGTCTTCACCGCCGTCGATTGCCCGTGCCGATCTCGTCACCGGCACCACCGTGGTGACCCTCTTGTTCTTATCTTCTTTCTGAAAGAAAAAAAAATCTTACTTGTATAATTTTCTTACTTTTATTATTGCATTTTATATTGTGCGATGGTTTTGGTATCCGCCCCCCTTGGCCCTCGTCCTGTCTATGATTCGGATGTGGTATATATTATCTTTTCGTAACTATTGGTTCATTTATTGTTTATGACAATTATGCCGACCAACGTGACACAGATTTTATTTATCTAGGAGGTTGTTGAACCGGAAATTCCAACCGACCCTATTGTCGAGAGGTTAAATTTAGTTGAAGAAGAAAATAATTTCTTGAAGGAAAAAATTAGAAAAATTGAGTAGGAGAAGATGATATTGGAGTTGCATGTTGCGGATGTCGTCGATGATCACAAGATCAAGATGGATGCAATGCGCTTGAAGATTAGAAAGATTAGAAAATATGCCATTCATACCGAGGCTTGGTATCATTATGCCGTTCGATCAGTTGTTACATTGGTTGCGATTATGATCGCATTTGTTTTCGCATTGAAATGTTTTACATAGTTTCAATGTATGGTTTAATTAATTTAGATGCTCTACAGAGCTTTATGTTGTTAGATGAGAACTATGTATGTACTTTGGTTTTAATGTGATGATGAACTTCTATTAATTTGGTCACTTAATTATCTATTCATGATGTTCTGTAATGATTTTCGACACACTTAATTATATATAATGCACGCAGATGAACCGGCAATGGATGTACGGTTCAAGACACACCTCCAAGTACATTAAGGGCGTGCATGATTTTCTCGAAGTGGCTGAGGCAAACAAGCAGAATGGTTTTATGTGTTGTCCATGCCCTATATGTGGGAATACGAAGTCTTACTCTGACCGGAAAATCCTTCACACCCACCTACTTTACAAGGGTTTCATGCCACACTATAATGTTTGGACGAGGCACGGAGAAATAGGGGTTATGATGGAAGACGGCGAAGAAGAGTACGATGACAACTATGTGCCCCCTGAATACGGTGATGCTACTGAACATCAAGAGGAACCAGACGATGTGCACGATGATGCTGCAACGGGCGAAGCTGCTGAAGATCAAGAGGAACCAGACGATGTGCCCGATGATGATGATCTCCGCCGGGTCATTGTCGACGCAGGGACGCAATGCGAAAGTCAAAAGGAGAAGCTGAAGTTCGATCGCATGTTAGAGGACCACAAAAAAGGGTTGTACCCCAATTGCGAAGATGGCAACACAAAGCTTGGTACCGTACTGGAATTGCTGCAATGGAAGCCAGAGAATGCTGTGCCTGACAAAGGATTTGAGAAGCTACTGAAAATATTGAAGAAGAAGCTTCGAAAGGACAATGAATTGCCCGACAGTACATACGCAGCAAAGAAGGTCGTATGCCCTCTAGGATTGGAGGTGCAGAAGATACATGCATGCCCTAATGACTGCACCTCTACCGCGGGGCGTACAAGGATCTGAACGCATGCCCGGTATGCGGTGCATTACGGTATATGATCAGATGAGATGACCCTCGTGATGTTGACGGCGAGCCCCCCAGGAAGAGGGTTCCTGCGAAGGTGATGTGGTATGCTCCTATAATACCACGGTTGAAACGTCTGTTCAGAAACGGAGAGTATGCCAAGTTGATGCGATGGCACCTGGCCCATGACTCTATCTATGTATAACCTTCCTCCTTGGATGTGCATGAAGCGGAAGTTCATTATGATGCCAGTTCTAATCCAAGGCCCTAAGCAACCCGACAACAACATTGATGTGTACCTAAAGCCATTAGTTGAAGAACTTTTACAGCTGTGGAATGGAAACGGTGTACGTACGTGGGATGAGCACAAACAGGAGGAATTTGACCTAAAGGCGTTGCTGTTCGTGACCATCAACGATTGGCCCGCTCTCAGTAACCTTTCAGGACAGACAAACAAGGGATACCATGCATGCACGCACACTTGACACCGATAGTATATACCAGGGAAGCTGCAGGAAGAATGTGTACCTGGGCCATCGTCGATTTCTTCCGACCAACCATCAATGTCGAAAGAAAGGAAAGCATTTCAAAGGCGAGGCAGATCACCGGAAGAAGCCCGCCATGCGTACCGGTGATCACGTACTTGCGATGGTCAATGATTTACACGTAATCTTTGGAAAGGGTCCCGACAGACTAGCTATTCCGAGTGACGCTGGGGGACACGCACCCATGTGGAAGAAGAAATCTATATTTTGGGACCTACCCTACTGGAAAGACCTAGAGGTCCGCTCTTTGATCGACGTGATGCACGTGACGAAGAACCTTTGCATGAACCTGCTAGGCTTCTTGGGCGTGTATGGGAAGACAAAAGATATAGCTGAGGCACGGGAGGACCTGCAACGTTTGCACGAAAAAGACGGCATGCCTCCAAAGCAGTATGAAGGTCGTGCCAGCTATGCTCTTACTAAAGAAGAGAAGGAAATCTTCTTTGAATGCCTGCTTAGTATGAAGGTCCCGACTGGCTTCTCGTCGAATATAAAGGGAATAATAAATATGGCAGAGAAAAAGTTTCAGAACCTAAAGTCTCATGACTGCCACGTGATTGTGACGCAACTGCATGCTTCCGGTTGCATTGAGGGGGATTCTACCGGAAAACGTCCGATTAGCCATTGTGAAGCTATGTGCATTCCTCAATGCAATCTCTCAGAAGGTGATCGATCCAGAAATCAAACCAAGGCTAAGGAGTGATGTGGTGCAATGTCTTGTCAGTTTCGAGATGGTGTTCCCACCATCCTTCTTCAATATCATGACGCACGTCCTAGTTCATCTAGTTGGCGAGATTGTCATTCTGGGCCCCGTATTTCTACACAATATGTACCCCTTTGAGAGGTTCATGGGAGTCCTAAAGAAATATGTCCGTAACCGCGCTAGGCCAGAAGGAAGCGTCTCCATGGGCCATCAAACAGAGGATGTCATCGGGTTTTGTGTTGACTTCATTCCTGGCCTTAAGAAGATAGGTCTCCCTAAATCGCGGTATGAGGGAAGACTGACTGGAAAAGGCATGCTTGGAAGGGACTCAATAATATGCAGGGACGAATATTCTTGGTCTCAAGCACACTACACAGTTGTACAGAACTCTACCTTGTTGACCCCGTATGTCGATGAACACAAGAACAGTCTGCGCTCCAAACACCCGGAGCAGTGCGACGACTGGATTACATGTGAACACATCAGGACTTTCAGCAGTTGGTTGGAAACACGTCTCAGAGGTGACAATACTGTTTGTGATGAGCTGTACTTGTTGTCCAGGAGACCATCTTTAACTGTATTGATTTGGAAAGGATAGGAGATAAATAGGAATACATTTTACACGATTGACCAGGATCAAAAGAGCACCAACCAAAACAGCGGTGTCCGCTTTGATGCAACAACCGAGAGGGGAAAGGACACATATTATGGTTACATAGTGGACATATGGGAACTTGACTACGGACATGATTTTAAGGTCCCTTTGTTTAAGTGCAAATGGGTCAATTTGTCAGGAGGCGGGGTACAGGTAGACCCATAGTATGGAATGACAACAGTGGATCTAAAAAATCTTGGGTACACTGATGAACCGTTCGTCCTAGCCAATGATGTGGCACAGGTTATCTATGTGAAGGACATGTCTACCAGACCGAGAAAAAGAAAAGATAAGGAAGCGAATAGATCATACGATGAGCCAAAGCGCCACATAGTTCTTTCAGGAAAAAGGGACATCGTGGGAGTCGAGGGCAAGACAGACATGTCTGAAGATTATGAAAAGTTTCATGAAATTCCTCCCTTCAAAGTCAAGGCTGACCCCAGCATCCTGATAAACGATGAAGATTATCCATCGTTACGGCGCAATAAGCAAATGACACAAGCGAAGAAAAAGTGAAGACTTTCTCCCGCAACTATTATGATGATACCATGCCAACTTTGTAACAGACGAGTATGATACCATTGTCCATTTTGTACATGCACATGCTATGTGGGTGAATTTATGATACCATGCCAACTTTTAACTTTTTCAGAGTTCATTTGAAATGCTTTAATGTCTTATGGTTCGGCCCTCGTAATACCATTAATCCTGTTTCGCTCCTTGTCAACTATGTTCTCACCAAGAACACTCTATAGGCGCATCTATGTTCATTTTTTTAGTAAAGTTAATCACAAACTTGTGATCCACACAAATTTCAAAGAACTCAAATTTTAACTATTCAAATTTGAAAACTAATGGCACTAACAGAAAGTTTATAATTTTGCTGACCTAAAAGAAAAAGAATTAAAAATAAAGCAAAAAACAAAAGAAAATAAATAAAGCAACAAAGAAAACAAAAAAACAAAAAAAAATGTTTTCAAATTTGAAAACTAATGGCACTAACAGAAAGTTTATAATTTTTCGAAAACTAAAAGCAAAAAAGAATTAAAAAATAAAGCAAAAAACAAAAGAAAATAAATAATGCAGAAAACAAAACAAAGAAGCTGGAAAATAATTAAAAATAGCAACAATAAGTATTTTGTTGTAAGTAGAAACAAAATAAAATAAATAAAGCAAGAAAGAAAACAAAAAAACAAAAAAAGTGTTTTCAAATTTGAAAAGTAATGGCACTAACATAAAGTTTATAATTTTCCTAAAACTAAAAGTAAAAAGAGTTAAAAAATAAAGCAAAAAACAAAAAACAAAAGAAAATAAATAATGCAGAAAATAAAACAAAAAAACTGGAAAAAAAATAGCAACAATAAGTAAAGAAAACAAAAAAACAAAAAAGTGCCTCCTACTCGGCACCCACGGCCTGAATACGACTAGAAACCCTACCGTGGGCCAGGATTCAGGCCAGCAGAAGGCCCAGCAGGCCCACAGGCAAAGCAATGTCAGATTAGGCCCATTGGCCTGCAGTTCAGAGGAGTTCGAGTGGGAAGAGGCAGCGGAGCTTATAAACAGGTGCGGGGCGCTCTCAACTAGCGAGGTGGGACTAAACTCCCACCACCCCGCCGCTCTGCAAGGCCATTGTTCCCGGTTGGTGCCACGAACCGGGACCGATGCCACCCTTTGGTCCCGGTTGGTGCTACGAACCGGGACCAATGCCCCCCTTTAGTCCCGGTTGGTGCCACCAACCTGG
>NC_041386.1:735025037-735044698 GCF_002162155.2 Triticum dicoccoides | reverse complement strand
CCTGCGCGGCCGGCGCGCTGCCGCCCCTGCCCTGCGCGGCCGCTGCGCGCCGCCCCTGTCGCCGGAGCGAGGACTTCGACGATGGCGGCCATGGCAGAGCTCGGAGCTCATGGGGAAGACAACTAGAGGTGATGGAACTTTCTTTGAAGGACTCCCAAGTCTACTGTGGTACATCAGGATCCCATAGGAGCTGCTAAGATCGGCCGACCTGCTTCAACGACGTCGAATCGAAGGCGGCAGTCTGAGATAGAAGGCGGGGAAGATGCATCCTGGCGCTCTGTCCTGGACATCTCTGGTCGAAATCAGGGGCTGGTAGGATGAGGTCATGGCGTACGAGCTTCCTGGTGAGGTGGTGGTGCTTCAAGTTGCCGTTGGCCGTGCGGAGAGGAAGGTAGCGGCGACGGTGGCACTTTGCATAGGTGAGAGAGAGAGGCCGTGAGTGAGTGACGGAGGTAGGGAGAGGGAGGGAGAGGGACGGAGGGAGGGCTACGACGGGTGGGGAGCTAGCCGCGGCAGTGCACGGTCCCTCGCAACCGACACTCGCCGGAGTTGTGTGTGAGAGAGAGAGGCCGTGAGGTAGAGGGAGAGAGAGAGGTGGGAGGTGAGAGAGAGGTCGTGAGGGGCCCACATGTCAGCGAGAGGGAGAGAGGGGTGTCGGTGTCAAAACTGGCGGATCTCGGGTAGGGGGTCCCGAACTGTGCGTCTAGGCGGATGGTAACAGGAGACAAGGGACATGATGTTTTTACCCAGGTTCGGGCCCTCTCGATGGAGCTAAAACCCTACTCCTGCTTGATTGATATTGATGATATGGGTAGTACAAGAGTGGATCTACCACGAGATCAAGGAGGCTAAACCCTAGAAGCTAGCCTATGGTATGATTGTTGTTGCGTCCTATGGACGAAAACCCTCCGGCTTATATAGACACCGGAGAGGGCTAGGGTTACACAGAGTCGGTTACAATGGTAGGAGATCTACATATCCGTATCGCCAAGCTTGACTTCCACGCCAAGGAAAGTCCCATCTGGACACGGGACGAAGTCTTCAATCTTGTATCTTCATAGTCTTGGAGTTCGGCCGATGATGATAGTTCGGCTATCCGGACACCCCCTAGTCCAGGACTCCCTCAGTAGCCCCCGAACCAGGCTTCAATGACGACGAGTCCAGCGCGTATATTGTCTTCGGTATTGCAAGGCGCGTTCTCCTCCAAATTCCATGTGCTTGCCGAATAGTGTCCGGCTACCTCATAAATGTTGCACTCCTTGGCTTCCACGTCCAATAATGGCCCTCTTCCACGTGTCGTATGAATGCGAAAAGCCAGGGTATTTTTGCACTTTATCCCCAAGCTGCACGAATAAGCTGCCTATAAGAGAGGCAAGGATCTAGATCCAAATCACACCATCCTCCCTCCGCGAGTACTCATCGGAGCGCCTCCGACAAAAATCCACTCCATCATGTACAGTCGACGCGGCTCCTCCTCTCGCGCTCCCAGCCCTCAGCCAGGAGATTGGAGGAGATGCTTAGTCCCGCACAGCGAGCTGGTGATGCTCCAAGCGGAGGGATACCTTCCTCCGGCCTTCATGGTCCTGGTTCGAGCCGGACTGGCCACCTACAAAGGTGGAAAGCAGGCGGAGAACACCCCCAATCCCTCTAAAGGAGAGCGGGTGTGCTTCGTCCCTTATCTAATAAGGGGACTCAGATTTCCCATACATCCGTTTCTCCGGGGGCTCCTGGAGTTCTACGGACTCCAGCTTCATCACCTTACACCCGCCTCCATTTTGCATATTGCGGGTTTTGTAGCTCTTTGCGAGCTGTTCTTGGGCATCGAGCCCCATTTTGTGCTGTGGAAGAGGTTGTTTTGCCTCGTACCCTGTTCTCATGAGGGGTCGATATATCAAGTGGGCGGAGCCGAAATATGGCGCATCGCCGGGACCGGATATCTATCCGGAACCCCAAAGAAGGCGTCTGAAGACTGGCCTTCGGAATGGTTATATATGGAAGATGCTCCACTGCCGGACCCAGTTCGGATCGGCCTCCCAGAGTTCAGCAACGCTCCTCTGAAGAAACACCTGAGTTGGCGCCCGCGGAGCCCTCAACGGGAGGATGATAGGAGCGTCCATTATCTGATGGGACGGATAAGGTTGCTGGCTCATTCCGGATTGACCATGATTGGAGTCATGGCCACGTGCATTATGCGAGGGGTGCAGCCGCTACAATATAGGGGCCATCCCATGTGGGATTTCAATGGGGAGAATGACGCCACCCGTCATGGCCGCAAGGGGCCGGGATCGGCCGCCGATTTGGTGAAGATCCTGTCCGGCTTGTACAAGGGGGAGAAGGAGGACTTCCTCCATACGAGTCCATTGAATGGATTCTCCATGAATAACCCTCAGAGCTGGGTAAGCGGACGTTTATCTATCCGATCCGTGCTTTCAAAGTTAAGTGTGTTACTTTATGATTTCGACGGAGGAACTGCGCCAGGATGTGGAGGGCATACACAATCCGGCTCCACAACCCGATGATCCGGGAAGATCCCTTGATCCGGCCTCCGAAGAGGATCCGGACATAGAGGTGGAGCTGATTGATGGGGTGTTCCACCAATTTAGCAAGGACAATGCTCTAGTCGCCATTACGGCCGACTACCCCGGTTTATCTCCGGCTTCCCAGGTAACTATGACCGGAGTCCTGACACCATTATTTGATCCGTGCTTATTTCTGACCACCGCATACCAACAGTGTCTCGCAGGAGGTGCCTTCAAGACGGGAAGCCGAACCCGCGGCGGCTTACCGACAAGGGCCAGTTCGGCCCAGCAGGCGGAAGAGGGGTGTGGTGCGAATCGAAAAGTCGCCGTAACGGTATAGCACACCACCGTTTTTAAGAGAAAGATTCCTGGGAGGTATGTTAATGCTCATGACTTTTCCAGGAGAAAGAGCGCTCGCCGGACTGTGCCCGGAGAGGTTGCCACCCAAGCCTCCGCCAGCCAGGCTCCAACACCTGGTCCGGAGGGGGAGGTGAGCGCCAGGCGCGAGCCGGATGCCCCTCCAATAGAGGATGCCGACAGGCTGTCCGCCACCAGGTCTGAGGTGGAGAGCGCCATGAATCACAGGCGCCGCCGGACAGTTCTTCGTGACGCGTGTTTCTCCCTGGAGGCGTTGAATGCCTTTAATGTGGGAGACGCGCACCTCCGTGCCGCTCAAGATGGTTTAACCAGAGCCACGGAGCAGTATGTGAAAGACATACGGGTAAGGAATTTTAATAGTTGTATATGCCAGTAGCCCCCGAGACTTAAAATAGTTAGGAGAACTCATTTAAGGACCATTTGTTATGCAGGATCTTACGGAGAAGAATACCCAGCTGTCCCAGGAGCTCCAAGAGTGCAAGGCCCAACTTGAGGCTGCACTAGCCGCCGCAGGGGGAGCCACAGAGACCCCCTCTGGTAATACATACTTCGAAAAGATAAGTAGTTTATGAAGTGCGGCGTGCATATAAGTCTGACAATAATTTTGCAGATGGTGCCGGACTCGATCCGGATAAGCAACAGCTACTGCGCCAGCTGAAGGCTGGCGAGAGGGTGCTTATGAAGGTGCAGCAGGAGAGGAACAAACTCCAAGATGCCCACACCCAGCTGGGCGAAGAACTAAAAGGTGTTCGGGCCCAGCTGTCTGGCTCCGTGAAGGAGAATCAGCGGCTTCATCGCGGCATTTACAGTAAGTGCTTGAGCAAACTCTTTTGAAAAGAAGAGTTCGGCAAGGGAGTCGATTGACAGAAATATGTCTGTAGGTGTGCTCACGGGTCGTCCTGCGGAGGAAATGCCCGGTTCAACGGGTGATCTGCTTCCCGAGCTGCTGCAGCTGCACGAACGTGTTCGGCAGGCGATGAGCGGCGTCGTCCAGGCCTTATGGCCATCCATCTCCCTACCCGAGGGTCTTGGAGGGCTTGCAGAGAAGCTTCAGGGAGCACGGCAGCGCTTCCTTCTATGGAAGATATCGGCCTGCCGTCAAGGCGCCCGGGAGGCCTGGGCCATGGTGAAGACGCAGTATACGAAGGCTGATCCGAACCACATGGCCGAGGTCGGACCTGTGGGGCCCTATGGGAAGGAGATTCCTGTGAGCTTAATGTACGGCCAAGTAGAGTTGGCCGCTAAGTATTCCCAACAGGACTGTAAGCTAGACAGCCTATTAGATGGGATTGAAGAGGAGTACAATCAATCAATTTGATGATGTAATCTAAAATGACATGTAGAATGCCTTCTAGCCGGATTGTAGATCGTTTGTCTTTGCAGACCTTTTCGCTTCGACCTCGGGACCCTAGAGTCCGGAGTGTGTCCAAATACCCTCACAATTATTAAAAAACCGGGGTATGTTATATTACATGGTTAGTAAGAAACATCTTCCAGGGAGAATAGTTCAGGACAAGTGCCCAACTAGTTATGTTATATTACATGGTTAGTAAGAAACATCTTCCAGAGAGAATAGTTCCGTTAGGGGTTCCTTTCCCTGGGAGGCATGACCTAAAGTGCATGTCCGGACTGCGAAAAGAGCAGAAAAGCATCTGGGGGCATTTGAATAAATAAATAAGAAATCATCTTTCAAGTCACCGACTGAATATTCCCTTAAGAACGCTAGCTTTCGGCTTCACCCAGTCCGAGGTACACATCCGGCTGACCCGGCAGTAACAATCGCAGAGGTGCTCCCTTTACCTCCTAGCCAAACAATTGGGAACGTAGGGGTAAGCACAGGAGCCAGGCAACCCAGCTTGGCCAAAACTTAAGTCATATCGATGCATATAATGGTGAGGAAAAGGTACATGCGGAAGTGTGACGCATGTGTTGGGCATGAAGCCCGTATAAATAAGCTTCTGTTAAAGAAGCCCCCAGGTATAATGAGTGCGAGCAGCACGTCAAGTGTGTGCGAACAATGCGCAGCTCAGCCCACAAAGGCTTTACGAAAAGAAGGGAGGAAGGAAGAGGAAAAAAACAAAAGACAACAAACGTTTAAAATGTGGACGGAGGAAGGAGACGAACTCTGAGTCCGGCGTTAGGCGTAGAATCTTCGGAGGCGGGCTGCGTTCCATGGGTTCGGCTCGAGTCGATTGTTCGATGCATTTCGTAGACGGTATGCTCCGCCGGTCAGGACTTGATCGATGAAGAAGGGACCTTCCCACTTGGGCTTGAGTTTGTCCTTTTTCTTGTCCGGCAAGCGTAGAACTAGTTCACCAACATTGTAAGTTTTGGCCCATACTTCTCTACTTTGATATCGTCGAGCCTGCTACTGATAGAATGCGGAACGAGCCTTTGCCACGTCGCGCTCCTCCTCCAATGCGTCCAAACTGTCCTGCCGATCCAACTCGGCTTCTCTTTCTTCGTACATGCGCACTCGCGGTGAGTCATGAATTATATCACAGAGCAAAACTGCCTCTGCGCCGTATACCATAAAGAATGGCGTGAATCCGGTAGTACGATTTGGCGTGGTCCGCAGCCCCCAGAGTACGGAGTCGAGCTCCTCCACCCATTGCGTGTTAGATTCTGTGAGGGACTGCACTAACCTGGGTTTAATGCCGCTCATGATTAGACCATTTGCTCGTTTGACTTGACCGTTAGTTTGAGGGTGATAGACTGAAGCGTAGTCGAGCTTGATGCCCATGTTTTTGCACCAGAGTTTAACCTCGTCGGCCGTGAAGTTCGTGCCGTTATCAATGATGATGCTGTGGGGGACACCATAGAGGTGTACTACCCCAGATATGATGTCTATCACAGGTCCGGATTCAGATGTTTTAACCGGCTTGGCCTCTATCCATTTGGTGAATTTATCCACCATGACCAATAGGTATTTTTGCTTGTGGGCTCCCCCTTTAAGGGGTCCAACCATGTCAAGCCCCCAGACCGCGAACGGGCAGGTGATGGTATAGTTTTGAGGGCGGTGGGTGGCATGTGGCTTTGATTAGCAAAGAGCTAGCAACCGACGCATCGTTGGACTAAGCCTGAGCATCTGCCCGGGCAGTTGGCCAATAAAATCCTGTACGGAAGGCCTTGCCCACAAGGGCCCGGGCTACGGCGTGGTGCTCGCCGAGTCTGGCGTGAATTTCAGCCAGGAGATTTCGCCCTTCCTCTTCGGAGATGCACCTTTGAAGGACTCCAGTTGTGCTTTTCTTATAATGTTCTCCCTCATGGACCTTGTGGGCTTTAGATCGCCGAACTATGCAGCGGGCCTCATTTTGGTCTTCGGGAAGTTCCTGCCTAATTAAGTAGGCTAGGAATGGTTCTTTGCACGGGGCAATTACTGCCATTATTTCGTGGGCATAAGGTGTTGTTTCATTGGCTGAACCACCGATTGTGTCAGAATGTTCCGTGTTGGGTGGTGCGGTTGGTTCCGGGTTGTTATTTCCGGACTCCTCTTCCCATAATACGGATGGCTTAAAGAGCCGCTGCAGGAAGATGTTTGGAGGGACGGCGTCGCATTTTGCACCTATGCGTGCCAACACGTCGGCTGCCTGGTTATTATCCCGGGCTACATGGTGGAATTCGAGTCCTTCAAACCGAGCTGACATTTTTAAGACGACGTTACGATAGGATGCCATTTTCGGATCCTTGGCGTCAAAGTCTCCATTTACTTGGGATATTGCGACGTTTGAATCTCCGCGCACCTCTAGGCGTTGAATACCCATGGTGATTGCCATCCGGTGACCATGTAGAAGGGCCTCATATTCGGCTGCATTGTTGGAGTCCGTGTACATTATCTGAAGTACGTATTGGACTGTGTCTCCGGTTGGGGACGTCAATATGATGCTAGCCCCCAAGTCGGCCAACATTTTGGAGCCGTCGAAATGCATGATCCAATTGGAGTATGCGCCGTATTCTTTAGGGAGTTCGGCTTCGGTCCATTCGGCGACGAAGTCAGCCAAAACTTGTGACTTTATAGCTCGTCGTGGTTTGTAGGTTATGTCGAATGGTAAGAGCTCAATGGCCCATTTTGCAATCCTGCCCGTCGCGTCGCGGTTGTTTATAATGTCGTTGAGAGGTACTTCAGAGGCCACTGTTATCGAACACTCTTGAAAGTAGTGTCGCAGCTTCCGGGATGCCATGAATACCGCGTACGCTATCTTTTGATAATGTGGATACCGGGACTTGCATGGAGTTAAGACAGTGGATACGTAGTACACTGGTTTTTGAAGAGGGAATTTGTGTCCTTCTGTTTCTCGTTCGACGACGAGTACCGTGCTGACAACTTGATGTGTTGCCGCGATATATAATAACATCGGTTCGCTTAGGTTGGGCGCGGCCAGGACCGGATTTGTTGCCAATATGGCCTTTATTTCTTTGAGTCCGGCCGTGGCAGCATCCGTCCATTCGAAGTGTTCGGTGCACCGGAGGAGGCGATAGAGGGGCAACGCCTTTTGTCCCAAACGGGAGATGAAGCGGCTTAAAGCCGCCACGCATCCAGTCAGTTTTTGTATTTGTTTGAGGTCTTTTGGGATATCCAACTGTGATAAAGCTCGGATCTTGGCTGGGTTTGCTTCAATTCCTCTACCGGATACAATGAAGCCCAAGAGCTTTCTGGCTGGTACGCCGAAAACGCATTTTTCCGGGTTGAGCTTAATGTCATATGCTCGGAGGTTGTCGAATGTGAGCCTCAAATCGTCTACTAGGGTTTCGACGTGTTTGGTCTTAACAACCACATCGTCTACGTATGCCTCCACTGTTTTGCCGATCTGGGTAGCCAGACATGTCTGAATCATGCGCTGATATGTTGCGCCGGCGTTTTTGAGTCCGAAGGGCATTGTGTTGAAGTAGAATGGTCCGTATGGAGTAATGAATGCCGTTGCGGCCTGGTCTGTTTCCGCCATCTTGATTTGATGGTATCCGGAGTATGTGTCGAGGAAGCACAATGAATCGTGCCCTGCGGTAGCATTGATGATTTGGTCGATGCGGGGAAGGGGGAAAGGGTCCTTTGGACAGGCCTTGTTAAGGTCTTTAAAATCGACACAAAGGCGCCAGAATTTGTCCTTTTTGGGTACCATTACCAGATTCGCTAGCCAGTCCGGATGTTTTATATCTATGATGAATCCGGCTTCTAATAGTTTGGCTAGCTCCTCTCCCATTACCTGTCTTTTGGGTTCGGAAAATCGCCGAAGAGCCTGTTTGACTGGCTTGAATCCTTTTAGGATGTTTAGGCTGTGTTCTGCCAGCCTGCGTGGGATTCCTGGCATATCTGAAGGGTGCCAGGCAAAAATGTCCCAATTTTCCCGAAGGAATTCTCGTAGTGCGGCGTCTACATCAGGGTTTAATTGTGCCCCAATGGAGGCCGTCTTTGTGGGGTCCGTTGGATGGACCTGGAATTTGACTATTTCGTCTGCTGGTTTAAAAGAGGTGGACTTGGATCTCTTATCGAGTATCACATCGTCCCTGTTCACCGTGGAGCGCAGCGCAGTGAGTTCCTCTGCCGCTAGGGCTTCGGATAGTGCCTCGAGGGCTAGTGCGGCTGTCTTATTTCTAGCGTGGAGTGCTATGTCCGGATCACTGACAAGATTGATGATTGAATTGGGCCCGGGCATTTTAAGCTTCATGTACCCATAGTGGGGTATAGCTTGGAAAATTGTGAATGCCTCTCGCCCTAGTAAAGCGTGATATCCGCTGCTGAACGGGGCCACTTGGAACGTGACCTCCTCGGACCTGTAATTGTCCGGCGAGCCGAACACCACATCTAGTGTAATTTTCCCTGTGCAGCGTACTTCTCGACTAGGGATTATTCCTCTGAAGGTTGTGCTGCTTCGCTCAATGCGGCTCCAGTCTATTTCCATTTTTCAAAGGGTTTCCTCGTAGATGAGGTTTAATCCGCTGCCGCCATCCATGAGTACCTTGGTAAGACGAAAGCCATCCACTATTGGACTGAGGACCAATGCGGCTGGTGCTCGGGCTTTTCGGAATTTAGGTTCGTCGCTGGCATTGAAGGTGATAGCTGTGTCACTCCATGGATTTATTGTTGCTACTTGGTAGACTTCGGCAAGGCTGCGGAGTGTTCATTTCCGCATATTGTTTGATGCAAAAGTCTCGAAGACTGTTAATACCGTACTGGTACTGTTGGGTTGGTTCTCCGGGGCTAGAAGCTCTTCGCCACTTTTGGCCACCTTCCGTAGTATCCAACATGCTCGAAGGCTATGTGTTGGAGTGGCGCCTTCTGTACTGTGGATTTTACAGGGTCCGCTGAGCCATCCCTCTAGTACGGTTCCATGCCCTTTATGGGGTTTTTGCTTTTTGGTTTTTGTCCCGGGTGCCTGAGCATGATGCACCCTTTTGTTTCGGACTAGGGTTGTGTTCGGAGCCGGATTGTCGCAAAACATAGTTTCGGTTTTCCAGGTACTCTCCATCGCACAGTACTTTCGTACTATGGACGCCAGGTCGCCGAAGCGTGTAATTTCGCGGCGACTTATGGCGTTTGTGATTCCCTTGTCCGTGCAATTGTTGCAGAAAATTGAGATTGCGCTTTCCTCATGGCAGTCCTTTATCCTGTCCCTGACCAGGAGGAATCTGGCCCAGTAATGATGTACTGTTTCCGTGGGCTCTTGCCGGATTTGAGATAGATCGCTTATGTTTGGGTGGGCGGGTGGAATTAGGTCCGGAACCCTGCCCAACTTGAGGCTCAAGGGCCGAAAAGTTTCCGAATTTGGAAGCTTGGATTGCCGGATGTTGTCCAACGAATCTGGTCCACTGCCTGACTTTAGGTTCAGTACTTGATTGGCATCCGTCCCTCCACAGGAATCCGACATGGAGGGATCGGGAATCCGGACATAACTGGTATTTAATATAGAAGAAGAGTCGCCGCGTTGTTCCTCTACCACCGCAACGTGGTGGGTAACCTGGGGAGAGTTAATCTCTCTTAGATCGGTTTTAAGCCCAATCTGATCGTAGTTTGTAGCGACTCCCAGGGCGGCGATGCGATCCAAGAGCTCGTTTACGGAAGAGAGCTCCATCGGATCCAACTGCTCGGTGAATTCCGAGTTGACATGAAGATCGCTTTTGATGACCCGAGAAGTCATCGTCGAAGCGGCGGCCGAACAGGCGGTCATAAGAAAACCACCTAGCCGGATAGTTTGGCCGGCGGCCAAAGCTCCTTTGGCAATGGTACCATCTTTAAAGACGGGAAGAGACATCCGTCCTGATTGTGACGGCACAGAGGAACTCTCAATGAAAGCACCAATGTCGGTGTCAAAACCGGCGGATCTCGAGTAGGGGGTCCCGAACTGTGCGTCTAGGCGGATGGTAACAGGAGACAAGGGACACGATGTTTTTACCCAGGTTCGGGCCCTCTCGATGGAGGTAAAACCCTACTCCTGCTTGATTGATATTGATGATATGGGTAGTACAAGAGTGGATCTACCACGAGATCAAGGAGGCTAAACCCTAGAAGCTAGCCTATGGTATGATTGTTGTTGCGTCCTATGGACGAAAACCCTCCGGCTTATATAGACACCGGAGAGGGCTAGGGTTACACAGAGTCGGTTACAATGGTAGGAGATCTACATATCCGTATCGCCAAGCTTGCCTTTCACGCCAAGGAAAGTCCCATCCGGACACGGGACGAAGCCTTCAATCTTGTATCTTCATAGTCTTGGAGTCCGGCCGTTGATGATAGTTCGGCTATCCGGACACCCCCTAGTCCAGGACTCCCTCAAGGGGTGAGAGAAAGAGTTTTTCCTTTTTTCTGAGTGGGACCCGCAGGTAAGTGACACATGGAGGCAGGGGTAGAATGTCCAATAAATGGCCCTAGACGGTCAACGTCCTTTGACCAGACGGTAATGACACAAAAGGGCATTTTTATAAGGTGAACTAATGGTGCAGGGGCAAATTTGAGCAGGCTTCAAAATTAGGGGCAAATCTGAGTATGTGGTTCGAGTTAGGGACAGAAATGCAAATGGCCCTAAAAGAAAGTAATATATGCAACATTTAACTAGTAGCTTCAGTGTCTCTGTGTAACAAAATAGATAACCAAACTACATCTAAACATTGGTTGGAAATACATGAATGTTACTTGATTCTTGAGTAAGCTTTCAGCAAACATGACATATCAATATACAATAGAGTTAAGCAAAATACAAAGTATCTATGATGTTATTTTAAGTGACAATTTAGCTCAAGTACAATCAATTAATATAGTTTTTTCATGGAATAAAAGGAGAATATATGTTCTGTTTTCCAAGAGGCACTATTTAAATAGTGATATCACTGCAATCATAAGTTTATGAGAGTTCATTGATAGTAAGAGAATATGTATTTCTAACAACACGAGCTTCTTAGGACAATTCTACTGTCTTGGCTAGAATAACCATCGGCATGTCCATTATGTTTATTCATACACAAATCATCTGAAATATGAGTATAACAAGTTAACAACAGACCAATGGTATGCAGAGTAAGCCATGTTTCTGAAATGTAGGTATATTCAGCAAATGCAATTTGGCATTACAAGCGCATAAGGTAAGGGGTGTTCAGATGTTTGAGTGCAAGCTAGCAAATCATACCATGAATCGAATTCCTCACAAGACGAGAAATCAGTAGGCAGAGCAAAGTTCAACAGCAACCATAGCTCTGCTAGGTTATTTTGGAACGGTTCCCTGATAAAAAGGAGCTTATGACCCATTGGTTGGCGCTTTACCCATTGACAACCTTCTCACATCACCAACTTCATCATCACGACCACCTCCGAAGAAGGAGACTTGAGTACATGGGTATGGGCACTCCCCTTGGCTTGTGCCAAGCTTGGGGGAGGTGCCCTGGTATCGTATCACCATGACATCTTTATCTTTATCATTTTTCTTAGTTCGAACCTTTTGGTTATATCGTGATCTAGTATAATAAATGTTTTTAGTATGATCTAGTTTTTGAGTTTTGCTTTTTGATCTATCTATGTAATCGAGTGTGAGAGTTATATAAGAAAGATTAGTTTTGAGTTGAGGGCTTTGCTTTCTTGCTTTGATCTCGGAAAAGAAAAAGAATAAAATAAATAAAAAGATTATATAATAATCTTATGGAGAGTGATGAATTCACATATAAGAAGTATGATGCCTAAAATTTATTGAAGGTTGACAAACGTAGTATTCGTCACTATAGTAATTAATAGGAAGTAATGAACAAAGAGAGGTTTCACATATAAATACATTATCTTGGACATCTTTTGTGATTGTGAGAACTCATTAAAATAGTATATGCTAATAAGTTGATGTTGGACAAAGAAGACAATGTAATGTTTTATGTTCCCTTATATCCGAATAGTAGTTATATTATCATGGATCCTCCAACATGTTGAGCTTGCTTCTCATCCTATGCTAGCCAAATATTTTGCACCAAGTAGAGATACTACTTGTGCGTCCAAAAATCCTCAACCCAGTTTTGCCATGAGAGTCCACTATATCTATCTATGGATTGATTAAGATCTTTCAAGTAAGTTGTCATTTGTGCAAGTAATAAAAGTTGCTCTCTAAATATGTACTATCTTTTAGTGTGAGGAAAATAAGCTTTATACGAACTTGTGATATGGAAGAAATAAAGGCGATGGACTGCATAATAAAGTTCTCTCACAAGCGGCAATGTAAAGTGATGTTCTTTTGCATTAAGATTTCATGCATCCGACCAAAAAGCGCATGACAACCTCTGCTTCACTCTGCGAAGGGCCTATCTTTTATTTTACTTTATACCTTTATGCAAGAGTCATGGTCATCTTCGCCTTTCCTTTTGTATTTTCTCTTTTTGGCAAGTACTATGTGTTGTGGAAAGATCCAAATAAATATATCCACGCGGATGTAGGTAATCATAAACTATTATTGTTGACGTTACCCATGAGGTAAACAATTGGGAGGCGAAACTATAAGCCCCTATCTTTCTATGTGTCTGACTGAAGCTTTGATCTCATAACACTACAAAAAAAATACACTTCCGCGATGATACGTGTTTGTCACAGTAGGTCACATTTTCAGTCATGCATGTACATCCATGACGATTTTATGAAAGAATCAAGATAGTCATACCTGTGCTGTTGTAGAAGTGTTCCATGACATTACCAAAATTATCATCACGGAAGTGTCCACTTCCATGACGATAAATCGCGCGTCGCAGAAGTGCTTTCGTCAAGGGTGACTGACATGTGGCATCCACCGTAACGGAACACCGTTAAGCTATCGGGTCCGGTTTAGGATCTGATAACCCGTTAGCAGCCCCGACCAATGATGATTTTCCACGTGTAAAATCATCATTGGCTGGAGGAAACACGTGTCGGCTCACCGTTGGGACAAATGTCATCCACTCATTGGACCCAAAGCGCGTATGATATGTCAACACGTGGCACGGCCCAACAGAGGCCCATTCCTATGAAAAGGCCGACCCGTTTGACTTGGTCAAAAGGTGGCGGGCCGGCCCACGGCAAGCCTATTAACGGCTTGTTTGCATATAGCCCATTTACAGCCTGCTTACCCAGGGCCCGTTTATGACCTATCCGAATTAGGCCCAGTAGCGTCATCTGGGCCGTCCAATATAATTCTAGCCCGTTTTAACTTCTGGCCCATGTATGGCCCATGACGTCTTTCGGCCCATATGAGGCCCTTTGTAACTCTCGGCCCATTAACGGCCCATGGTAAAACTGGCCCGTAATGAACAGTGTATCACTTTATACCCAATAACATCACGTGGTCAAACTGGCCCGTAATGAACAGTGTATCACTTTATACCCATTAACGGCCCATTATTCCGTTGGGCCGTTTCCAACCCATGTTATCTTTCGGCCTTCTCAGGGCCCATTTATTCTTGGGCTCATTTCCAGCATTCCTTTACTTATGGTCCGTTACTGTCATTTTCTGCTTGTGGGCCAAATTCAGCCCGTGGTTACAGTCGCCCATTTGTGGCCCGTTAATACGTTGGGCCATTTTCATAGCGTCATCAAATACGGCCGATTAACAACGGCCCGTTATGGTCGGCCCATGAACGGACGATTTCAACTCTAGCCCATTTACGGCCATAATGTGGCCTGTTATTGGCCCATGTTTGGCCAACCGATCATATGGCCCGTAGAAGGCCCATTGATGATACAACCCATAGAAGGGCATTGATGATACGACCCGTATAAGGCCCATTGTGTCTACGGCCCGTATAAGGCCCATTGTTTCTACGCCCCATAGAAGGCCCATTGTTTCTGCGGCCCTTAGAAGGCCCATTGTTTCTACGGCCCATAGGAAGCCCATGTTAACTACAGTAAATATGTAGCCCATGGTTATTGAGGCCTAGTTTTAAAAAATAGGTTATTGCGGCCACTAGCAAACCGCGGAAAAAGAACTGCGATGACTACAAGAAAACAAATAAACAAGACAATAAGGAAATAAATAAGCAAGCAACTTACGCTAGGCTATCATGTCTATTACACATATTACATCCACTGGGCATCAAAGTTCGCAACCAGTGTAAATATAGGGAACAAAGCAGCATATAAACGCCGCAGCAAAACAAGTCCAGAACTGAAACCACTTCAGAAAAGCTCAAGAAACAATATCCTGGGTACTCATAATGTTGGCAAGATGCTTAGCAAGCTTATTAACTTTCTCTTGTTTGGCGCTTAAATCCACCAGCACTTGCTGTTGCACCAGAAAGTATGCATCTGAATTCTGCAGGGACTTCCTCAGTCCTTCGGCTTCCTGTCGCATAACATCTTATGGATGTCTTTCAACTTGAAGTCGAGACTCAAGAAGATGAACTGATTCAGGTCGTGAGTTCGAAGAGCTGGTGCCAGCAGTAGTATCCAGTAACTCAAACACTACATCAAGACAGGACTTTGGGGTTGTCTCAATGTCTTCAATATAGTTTTTATCAGCTTTCTTGGAGACCAACAGGGTTGTCTAACTATCTTGAACCTTATCCGCATTACTTCCTTCACCATTGCATAATGGGGTACTCTTCTCCAATATTTTATCCGCGTTCTAAAAGAGAAACAAACAAACACATCATAGGTTTACAATGTAGTATATGAAACTCATTTTGGTAAACCAGTTCAGTAGTAAGGTGGACATGATAACAGCATCAAACAAACATATATCTATGTAGTATGGTCACTGCATGGTCTATATAATTCTAGTTTATGTTGCCAAATCAAGTTAGATATAGTTCGAATCATATCTATTTAAGACAAAGCAGCATAGACAGAATATAAGTGTGGGAAACTACACAGCAGTACCAACACTTGTAATGTGAATGGCATGACAACATAACTGTTTATTGAATTGAAACTGAAATCAACATAGAGCAAGTTACAACAGCAAACACGTTAGAGAAACATGTTTAAAACATACCTGTTGCGCCATTGGAGTTTCAATTGCATCCTTCAAATTTGAAATTAGTTGGTATGAGTAAATACAATGATGAAAGAGCAAAGTAGTATGAGCCACAGCTACGGAACCTGACCTGAGAACAATTCTTCTTCTGCTTTAAGCATTGACTTGGGGTTCGGAGTGGTGGTCCTCACGCTTTGGGCACTGCAGTTGCCTTACTAACTGCTCGTGTGTGGGTGCTCTGTGGTGGAGACGGTGTTGTGTCAACGAGAACTGGGTTACTATCTGCTGGGGTTGGGGTTAGAAGGGGTGTGGCTGGTTCTCTGTCCAACTGGGTAGGGGTACAATCTACGTGAGTCTGGGTTATGTGTGGTGGGGCTGGTTCTTGGGCAAGTACAACCATGGTTCTATCTCCATCGACAGGTAGCACGATCTTTTCTGAAGACCATATTTTTACTCCCACAGATACTACCATCACCCCCTCCAATTGAAATGGCTGATAAACAAGAAAAGTAATTGAATGTACAGACATTGTAAGATAGACAGGTGCAATGGATAGTAGGGAAGAAAACAGGGCATGAAATAATTCACATTTATGTTGTCTAACCAAACAGAATAGCAGGACATAATTTCACATATATGATGGCTAATTAAACAAGATAACATGACACAATTTCACATGTATGATGGCTAACTAAACAGGATAGAATGACATACTTCAAAATATGAGGACTATGTAAACAGGATGACATGATATAACTATACAATGTGTCTATTAAAGTGGTTGGCATGCCATATATCACAAACATGTAATCGATGGAAACATGATGGCATGATATAATTCACGGATAGAATGACATAATTCAAAATATGATGACTATGTAAACATGAGGAGATAATATAACTATATTATGTCTTTAGAAAATGGGTTGGCATGCCATAATTCAGATACATGCTGTCTATGTAAACATCATGACATGATAAAATTCATATATATGATTTATATACTAAGAAAGTGAGCAGAGGGCAATCACATATATGATATGTCAACTAAGGAGATGGCATTAAATATCATGTATATGATGTAAAAACTAAGCACCGTAATACAACATATGCATGATATGAGTAATATATCCCTGCCAAGTTTGAGCATACATCTCAGGGGGATAATAGGACTGGTCATCTGCCTCTGAATCCTCCTCTGAAAAGCTATCATAACCAGTAAGATATCTGCTTCAACAGGTAGCATTGTCTGCTCTCAAGACCTTGTTTTCACTCCAGATTTCTCCATCACCAATTCAAATGGATAATGCACAGGAAGAGCAGTTGAATATACAAACATTGTCGACAAAAGCAATGAGAAATACAAAAAAGGACGACATGATATAATTCACATATATGACACTTGGCTAAACAACATGGCATTGCATAATTCACATATATAATGCCTTGCAACAAGATAGCATTGCATAATTCACATATATAATGTCTTGCAACAAGATGGCATTGCATAATTCACATATATGGTAATTAGACAGTAAAGATGTGGCATTCACATAGAGCATGTCTAAACTAAGCAAATGACATAGCAATGCAAGATACCATACGCACGATATGAGCAACATAACCCTGCCAAGTTAGAGCATGCACCTCGAGGGGGGGGGATAGGACTGGTCATCTATCTCTGAATCATCCTCTGAGGAGCTATGTGTAACCAGCAAGACATGCGCTTCGTCAGATATCATTGTCTGCTCTGAAGACCTTGTTTCCACTCCAGATTTTTCCATGATCGTGCCGAATGATTGATGCACAAGAAGAGTAATTGAATGTAATAAATTGTTGACAAATTTAACAAGTAATAAAAAATGATGTCATGATATAATTCACATATAAGATGACTGGCTAACTAGGGTGGCATTGCAAAATTCACATATATGATGCCTGGCTAAGCAAAATGGCATTGCATGATTCACATATACGATAAAGAAACTAAACATATGGCATTGACACAAAGCATGTCTAAACTAAGAAGATGACATCTTTGATGTATACAGTAGGCCATGAAAGGAACTATATGCATGATATTACCAAGATCAGCATGCCAAGTTAGAGCGAAGACCTCATTGGGTAAATAGGAGTGGTCTTCTGCTTTTGAATCCCCCTCAGAACAGTTATCTTCCTCTTGATTACGATCCGAAATGGGTGGAGGGGGTGCTACATGTGCGCCCACCATGGAACGACGTCTACATGAAATTTTATTGCCACGCAAGGCTCGTCTCTTTTGCTATACATGTTCAGTTCCATTGTGTACAATAACTGACATGCATAGGAATAAAACATAGTGAGATTATGTAAGGACTGCATGCACAAATCAAGAGTGATGGTAGCAAACTGTGGATAAACCCAAAACCAATGATAGCAGGCAGATAATAGCATTAGTTAAAAAATACAGATAATGTCTCCTTTAATGTTTGTTTGCACCCAACATGAAACTCAAAGTAGACACCCGAGATTAACCAGATAGTAGACAGATAGTACTGATTGCTGCACCAATATGTACCCCACAACCATTTAAAAACTCAAGTTTTAGCATAAGTTTGGACCTGACTCGGAGTCTAATAGGTGAACACGATGATAAAGTAGCATGTCATCATATTAAGCGATGCATAACGTAAGCAGACACGGAAGAGTGCGACCTCTCTTGTGGACCCGTGTAGTCCTCAAGGTCATCTGCTCAGTTGATGATGATAATGCAGTTGTCGTGGCTGCCGGCAGCGGGGAAGAAGATCTGAGGCGGAGAAAGACATTCTGGAGAGCGGATCCCTGCTGTGGTGAACCCTTCCGTCATTGGAGCAGCTGAGTTGGGGTGAAACACAGCACCGCAGGAGCAGGACAAACCACACAAGGTTTTCTTTGACACATATCTGTAATGGAAGTAATTGTGTAAGGGCTTGTTTGAATTTGAGGATTCTAACAATGCAGGGATAGGAAATAGACAGGAATAGGATAGGAATGCACGTGCAAATAGAGAATTTAAAAACACAGGATTTCTGCCAATCTGGGTGTTTGGTTCACAAGAATTGGAAGATGACGGGATGCAAAGAAGCATGGTGAGATTAAGTCAAACCACAAGAAAATGTATGGTTATAATGCTATTATGCTACTATCTCTTAGTCTTGTGCTTCATGAATAGGAATTTGAAAAGGAGGACAAGTGGAAATTAAAATTCTTACGATTTTTATTTCAAGGAGACACTAAAGGAACAAATCCTATATTTTTCCTTTGCTCCATTCCTTTGCACCAAATTCATGAAAAGTAGTACCATAGGAAACATTCCAATTCCTATATTTTTCATTCACTTTTTCTTTCAAGCACCAGAGATTCTAGTAGGCAGGCTTGAGCAAGGAAAATCCTACACTAAAAAAATATTTTTGTGCTACTTCTATTACTTTGGACCCAGGCCACTGCCCTAGCTCAACTCCCAGGGCCATTGACAAATGCACAGCTCAAACACGCAGAGATAAATAATGATGGCGTTCAAGAGAGTCCATCATGGATAGCTAAGTTGCCTGGTACCTCACTACTTGTCATATTGTAGGATAAAATAATCATATTTCCCGTTACTCCGTGTGCTCAGTGGATAATATATAACATGAAGAGTAAAAAAGAGATGCAACAAGTGTAGAACCTCTTTGGCGAAGCCATGTCGATCTCAGTGTGATTGGGTTGGCCAGTGAGGATGCTCCGGCTGACTTGGCTGTCGGAGGAGGTGAAGAAGATCTTAGGTTTCTGGATATGGAGCCCGAGGTACTGCTCTGTTGTGATGGAGGGTTTCGTCGTTGGAGCAGCTCCAGTGAGTTGTATGACGCCGAGGCTGATGCAGGACAAGAGAGACAATGTTAACCTGAGTGGAATTCTAATATCATCTCCAATAGATGACGTAAAATAGATAACCACAAACTGCTAGATGTAAAATACATCAGCCGCTCATCTCTAAACTTAAGTGTCGAAACTGAATTTAACTATCAAACTAAACTTAACTATCAAAACTGAATTTTTCACTGTCGAAACTGAACACACTAGAGGTAAGGCTACACGTCAGTCGACTGACTTTTTCATCTCTGGTCAGTAGATTTTGCAACCGTTGGATACGAAATCAAGGGCCTGCAGTTCATCTTCAACCTCCACCCCATGAGCCGCTAGCCACCACCGGCCAAACAACCCCCCCCCTCGCCCGCGGCCGGTGATGCGCTGCCCCGCTCGCCCTGAAAACACTCCCCACGCCGGTCCGCCGCCACCCCGGCCATCCCTCTAGGCCCCTCCATGCGAAACCCCCTCCCCGCTTCGGCTGGTTCTTCCTTAA
>NC_041386.1:734983606-735024647 GCF_002162155.2 Triticum dicoccoides | reverse complement strand
CAAAAGTCGATTCAGTCGACTGAAGTGTAGCTAAATCAGAGTAGCATCGCAAGCAAGAGCAAGAGAGAGAGTAGCAACGTGAGCAAGAGCAAGAGCAGACCAGGCAGGGGACCATGGGCAAGAGTAGAGCAGCAACGCGAGCGAGAGCTAAAGCAGCAGCAACTCCTACTGATGTGGACGTCGCCGCCGAGGGAGCGACTGGAGGAAGTGGCCGGCGACGCCGCCGTGCATAGAGTCGTGCCATGTTGGCTCGGGACCGAGCCCCGACAGCACTGTGAGATCGATTCAAGAAGAAAATGCGGTGATTAGTGTAAAACCTCTTTGGTGGCACCGATTAGGCCGCAACTTCATCCGAGGAAACGGTGATGATGCTGCTCTTCTGGTGATGCAGGTGAAGATAGCAGTGTGAGAATGGAGGTGGCGCAAAAGACGAGGGGAACATCGGGGTAGCTGCTTGGAGGTGGAGGACGGGGTGGCTGAACCGGTGAGATGACCAGATCGACGACGAATCCTCATCTGGTACGGTGGATGAGGAACGTAGAGGTGTTGCTGTGGATGACGTCATCGGGGAAGAGGCTCCGGCTGGGTGGCGGACGGAGGAGGGTGTGGGCTTCGCGGGTTTTCGCGTCCTTGGTGTACGAATTGGTGTGCGGATGGGATGGGAGTGGGAACCATGGCTTAGGGACGCGCTTGTCCAAAATGTGGGGTAAGTTACAAAAGTAGCCCCACCGATTTGAGGCGGTTCTTTCAGTTTAGGGGTATCACGGGCATTTCGCGTGTCGGGATTTCACAGGAGGTGGGAGTTTTCGCGCGTGTTGTAATTTTGGAATAGCAAGGCACGGGTTGAGATGGAGGGATTTGTCGGAGCACAACGAGACAAAGATATATCTTAAATATTTCAGGGTAAGAAGGCACGGGTTCAAGAAGCGGGAGTTTGGCAGCACGATAGACAGAGACGCTAGCTTGAAATTTCGGCATAACAAGGCGCGGCTTGAAATTTCGGGAGAACAAGCTTAACATGTACAAAAAAAGACAATTTAGACTAGTATGATATACTACGTACAATGTGTTTAACACGCACAACACACACACAGACACCATTTAGACTAGTAAGGTACACGTGCATTGCACGCATGAGAGTTGGCAACCAAATTATGAATAAATACCACATTATAGAATGTAAGCTTTGAGTCATATATGCATGATGTAGATGTTCGTTTTATTCTTATAGTTCATTTCATTCAAAATCATCTAGTTTTTATAAGAAAGCTAATCTATTTTAAGATTCCTGGAATTGTGCATTGTAAGGCATATAGTAAAAAACAAATCATGTAGAAAAATATTTGGGAAATTCTAATACGGAAGATTCTATAACAAAGAAGAAGTGCTTGTGTTTTGAGGTTTATGCATTATGCTTAAGTTCAACCATAGAGTCTTCTAGATTGTACATGTTTCAAAATCTGGTGGAATCTAGATGATATCCAACGGCCAGTAGTGCTCAAATTTGCCAGCTCTGCACCATCGGATTGGCCTCATCCAATGACCATCTTTCAAAGTTAAAGTTATCCGCACACTATATAAAAAATAAAAATTATAATATATATAGGGGTATAGATATAGATATGTGATGCGAAAGCCACCCATCATCTCCAATTAGAATAGTGTGTCCATGCAAGGATCCAATGTGGCCAAACGATGTCTACCATCGGTATCTCAAATTCAAACCAGTCTGACCTTGTTCAATGTGTATACATTACAACATGCTCGTTTCCAAACCACACCGCGCAGATATCCGTTATATTCATGCATGCATGGGTTTCAAACATCATGATCTCTTATTCAAATATTTGAATTCAACTTTATACTGATTATGACCTCACATAGTCTTTTACACCCACACATTCGTCTTCTCTTTATAATTGTACCACTAACTTTCTCTCGCGCATGCATGCACACACACTACCAGTCGGCATTATCCATCGCACACATGCAATCTTTTTCTTCTGGTCGGTTTCCCATGAAGGCACACACACACACACATCCCCCTCTCCATCATATCGGGCATTCTTTATCTCTCACGTGCATGTGCAACGATCGATGTTCCTCTATGTGTGTGTGTGTATAGCTAGGTCCTTCATAGTTTTCCACATAAACCGATCAATCTATATATCTAGTGAGGTCTCACCCTCTTTCCCACGTCCACATCGATCAATCTATACCTCTCTATATAAGATTACATATATAGCTAATACACCCACATTAATTATATATCCAATATTCCCCTCTCATCATCCGTGCCTTCCGCTTCATCTCTCAGATGCGCGCACAATGGTGAAGACAGGGAGCAGCAAGGGCCCTGCCCCCCCTAACATCACTATATATCAAGGCTAATATGAATGTGATCATTAGACAATTGCTGGTAAAATGGTTTAAGTTTATGAATTGGCCCTCCTTGTAAAGGATTACCAATGCTTGGCTCCCTAGCTCATGGGACATTTTTCATGGCTGCGCCACTGTGCGAAATATCGATCTCGCAGTTGTGCACTCCTTCATAGTCTCCCTCCACTCGGCCCCTCGCACCATCTTCTATCCCCCCACTTGATTTTGCCACATGTACAATCTAGTAGACTCCATGGTTGAACTGAAGCATAATGCACAAATATCAAAACAACAGTGGCTCTCCTTTGTTCTAGAATTTTTCCATATCATAACTGCCCAAACTTTTTTTCTAGTTGTATTGCCATTATTTGTTTTTACTTTATGCTTTACAACACACAATTCCATGAATCATAAAATTGATAAAGGGCTTCTTTGATTCAAAGGATTCTCAAAGGAATTTTGGAGGATTCTAATCCCTAGGAATTTTTCCTATCTTGGTTGTTTGATTCGTAGGATTGTAAACCATAGGAATTTTTCCATATGATTCATTTGCACTAGATTTCATAGGAAACATCACATCCACTCAAACCTCTTTGAAAGAATTCTGCGTTTTTTTCTATGCACAATCAAACACTCGTACAATCCTATAGGATTCAAGACGACATTCCACTCTAATCCCATGTTTTTCCTATTCCCGCATTTTGGAAATCCTACGAATCAAAGAGGCCCTAGGTTTTTTATAAAAACTAATTGATTTTGAATGAGATGAACTATAAGAATTAAATAAAGGTCTACATCAAGCATATATGACTCAGAGCTTACATGATATAGTGTGGTATTTATTCATAATTTGGTTGCAAAATATGACGCGTGCAATGCACGTGTACCTTACTAGTACTTCGAGTATGTGCAAAACACAATGGCACGCAACACAGTGTCTCTCTTATAGTTCATGAAGCCACGTGGCACATGTGGAGGCGTTGTCGCGACATCCTTGTGTGGATTGATCACAGTGATGTGCTGCTAGTTCCAGAAGAATGTATCCTCCCTGAGCCACACTGGCGGTACATGCACGAAGCGAAGATGTGCACGCACGCCACACACGCACTCATTCCCTCGCACGCACACGCGGGTACACAGGCAGACGCAATTTTGTACCAAGATCCACCCCATGTGATAATTTGACGCGTGTAAAGTCCTTCACTTCATTGATGGCGCATGAAAATTGAGTGGACGTGAGGGCGGAAAAAAGACATTACTACTGCACTACGCGCATGCAAGTATTTAAATCATGGGTTGCTAGTAGTACTTCCATTGGTCTTCTTCATATTTTGTGCCAATTTTTGAAAGTAACATAATATTTACGCATCTGAGCAGTGTAGTCTACTTGAAATTTATGTTCCACTAAACTCATCGGGAGCCGTTTCGGGCCTCGAAACCAAAACCCATCAATTTATCTTTACCTTGTTCCCATCACATTTGAAAGTACTAGTGCTACAATTAAGTGCAAGCCTGCTCACACCTACTAGTACGTACCAAACCTAAATGTGTTCGCACTATGCAGGTATTAGTACTAGTGCTAGTACTTAGATTATAAAAAGATGAACTACCTAACCGAAAATTACTCTACCTTTCCTCCTCATAAGTGCTTCTTCTTTGTCCGTCCTTTCCAAGGCCGGTGCGCAGAGCTCTAGGTCGAGAACTACTCATAACAAGGGAGCGACAACCAAGGCTGCAGAAAAAAAGAGAGGGCTCGCGGCCACGTAGAGACCTCGAGAGATCTCTCATGGGCAGGAGATGGCGCCCAGGGAGCGCCCTAGCCGCGGAGGCGAACATGCCGAGCTGGCGTGCGCTGGAGTCGTTATCTCTCGACAGCATGCTCGATCAGCTGAATAAGCACCTCAATAAGCAGAAGGAGTTCATCCACGGCTTGGTGGAGCTGCTGAAGAGAGCCTCGACGACATGCCCGCTGAGCTCAATAAGCAGGGGGAGTTGACCGCCATCTTGGTGATGCTGCTGAAGAGGAGCATTGCCTCGGAGAAGAAGGCGACCGGCGAAATCTTGCAACTTCAGGAGGACAAGGCAAAGCTCTGCCATGAGCTCGACCTACTGAAGGAGAAGAACGATGGCTGGAAGAAGCTGATACGTCTCCAATGTATCTAAATTTTTTGATTGTTCCATGCTATTATATTACCCGTTTTGGATGTTTATGGGCTTTACTTTACACATTTATATCATTTTTGGGACTAACCTACTAATTGGAGGCCCAGCCCGTATTGCTGTTTTTTGCCTATTTTAGTGTTTCGAAGAAAAAGAATATCGAACGGAGTCCAGATGGAATGAAACCTTCGGGAGCATGATTTTTGGAATGAACATGATCCAGAGGACTTGGAGTGGAAGTCAAGCAACAACCGAGGTGGCCACGAGGGTGGAGGGCGCGGCCCCCCTACTGGGCACGCCCCCTGTCTCGTGGGCCCCTCGGGAGTCCACTGACCTACTTCTTCCTCCTATATATACCCACGTACCCCAAGAACATCAGAAGCGACCACGAAAACCTAATTCCACCGCCGTAACCTTCTGTATCCGCGAGATCCAATTTTGGAGCCTTCGTCGGCGCTCCGCCGGAGGAGGGATCGACCATGGAGGGCCTCTACATCATCTCCAAGGCCTCTCCGATGAGTTGTCAGTAATTTACCACACACCTTCGGGTCCATAGTTATTAGCTAGATGGCTTCTTCTCTCTCTTTGAATCTCAATACAAAGTTTTCCTTGATCTTCTTGGAGATCTATTTGATGTAACTCTTTTTGCGATGTGTTTGTTGAGATCCGATGAATTGTGGGTTTATGATCAAGTTTATCTATGAGAAATATTTGAATCACCTCTGAATTCTTTTATGTGTGATTAAGTTATCTTTGCAAGTCTCTTCGAATTATCAGTTTGGTTTGGCCTACTAGATTGATCTTTCTTGCAATGGGAGAAGTGCTTAGCTTTGGGTTCAATCTTGCGGTGTCCTTTCCCAGTAACAGCAGGGGCAGCAAGGCACGTATTGTATAGTTTCCATCAAGGTTAAAAAGATGGGGTTTATATCATATTTCATGAGTATATCCATCTACACCATGTCATCTTTCTTAAAGCGTTACTCTGTTCTTTATGAACTTAATACTCTAGATGCATGCTGGATAGCGGTCGATGTGTGGAGTAATAGTAGAAGTGCAGGCAGGAGTCGGTCTATATACATGATCATGCCTAGATAATCTCATAATTATTCGCTTTTCTATCAATTGCTCGACAGTAATTTGTTCACCCACCGTAATACTTATGCTATCTTGAGAGAAGCCACTAGTGAAACCTATGGCCCCCGGGTCTATATTTTATCATATAAGCTTTCAATATACTTTTATTTGCATCTTTACTTTTCCTATCTATATTATAAAATACCAAAAATATATTTATCTGATCATACTATCTCTATCAGATCTCACTTTTGCAAGTGGTTGTGAAGGGATTGACAACCCCTTTATTGCGTTGGTTGCGAGTTCTTGTTTGTTTGTGTAGGTGCGTGGGACTTTTGAGGAGCCTCCTACTGGATTGATACCTTGGTTCTCAAAAACTGAGGGAAATACTTATGCTACTATTGCTGCATCACCCTTTCATCTTCAAGGAAAACCAACGCAAGCTCAAGACATAGCAAGAAGGATTTCTGGCGCCATTGCCGGGGAGGTCTTCGCTCAAGTCAAGACATACCAAGTACCCATCACAAACTCATCTCCCTCGCATTTAAATTATTTGCCATTTGCCTCTCGTTTTCCTCTCCCCCACTTCACCCTTGCCGTTTTATTCGCCCTCTCTTTCCCAATCTCCTCTCTCTTTCGCTTGCCTTTTTGTTTGCTTGTGTGTTGGATTGCTTGTCGCGATGGCGCAAGACAATACCAAATTGTGTGATTTCTCCAATACCAATAATAATGATTTCCTTAGTACTACGATTGCTCCTCTTAATGATGTTGAGTCTTGTGAAATCAATGCTGCTTTGCTGAATCTTGTTATGAAAGATCAATTCTCCGGCCTTCCTAGTGAAGATGCCGCTACCCATCTAAACAACTTTTTTGATTTGTGTGAGATGCAAAAGAAGAAAGATATAGATAATGCTATTGTTAAATTGAAGTTATTTCCATTTTCACTTAGAGATCGTGCTAAAGATTGGTTTTCGTCTTTGCCTAAGAATAGTATTGATTCATGGAATAAGTGCAGAGATGCTTTTATCTCTAAGTATTTTCCTCCCGCTAAGATCATCTCTCTTAGGAACGATATTATGAATTTTAAACAACTTGATCATGAGCATGTTGCCCAATCTTGGGAAATAATGAAATTGATGATTCACAATTGCCCTACTCATGGTTTGAATTTATGGATGATCATACAAATTGTTTTATGCCAGATTGAATTTGCTTCTAGAAATCTTTTAGATTCAGCCGCGGGAGGAACGTTTATGGAAATCACCTTAGGAGAAGCTACTAAACTCCTTGATAATATTATGGCTAATTATTCTCAATGGCACACCGGAAGATCTACTAGTAAGAAAGTGCATGCTATAGAAGAAATTAATGTTTTGAGTGAAAAGATGGATGAACTTATGAAATTGTTTGCTACTAAGAGTGCTCCTCTTGATCCCAATGATATGCCTTTGTCTACCTTGATTGAGAATAATAATGAATCTATGGATGTGAATTTTGTTGGTAGGAATAATTTTGCTAACAATGCTTATAGAGGAAACTTTAATCCTAGACTGTTCTCTAGTAATTCCTCTAATAATTATGGAAATTCCTACAATAATTATTATGGTAATTATAATAAGATGCCCTCTGAAAAGAATTTATGATCTCTGAAAAGAATTTTAATGCCATGCTTGAAGAAAAATTGCTTAAAGTTGATGATTTGGCTAGGAACATTGATAGACTTTCGCTTGATGTTGATTCTTTGAAACTTAGATCTACTCCTCCTAAGCATGATATCAATGAGTCTCTCAAAGCTATGAGAATTTCCATTGATGGGTGCAAATAAAGAACCGCTAGATTGCGTGCTAAGAAAGATTGCTTTGTAAGGGCATGTTCTTCTAGTTTCCATGAAAATAATGATGAAGATCTGAAAGTTATTGATGTGTACCCTATTAGACCTTTGTTTTGCAATATGAATCTTAATAATGATGGGACTGGAGATGAGTCAACTTTAGTTAAAAGGCGTCCCAATGATTCGGAGTTTTTAGATCTTGATGCTAAATTTGGTAAAAGTGGGGTTGGAGAGGTCAAGACTTTAAATAGCATTGAACCCACTATCTTGGATTTCAAGGAATTTAATTATGATATCTTGTATTTCCTTGTTGCAATCCGTTGTGAATTCTCCTCATGCTTATAGTCAAAATAAAGCTTTTACCAAACATATTGTTGTTGCCTTGATGCAATCTTTTGATGAAAAACTTAATTTGGAAATTTCTATACCTAGATAAATTTATGATGAGTGGGAACCTACTACAAAGACTAAAATTAAAGATCATGAGTGTTACGCTTTATGTGATTTGGGTGCTAGTGTTTCCACGATTCCGAAAACTTTATATGATATTCTAGGTTTCCATGATCTTGATGATTGCTCTTTAAATTTGCACCTTGCGGATTCTGATGACCCACAAGTATAGGGGATCTATCATAGTCCACTAGTAGAAAACGGAGCTTTAGCGCCGGTTCGTAAGGGCCTTTAGTGCCGTTTCCATAACCGGCACTAAAGGATGGTCACTAAAGGCCCCCCCCCTTTAGTACCGGTTCAGCACGAACCGGCGCTAAAGTGCCACCACGTGGCGTGAGCTCGCGCCCTGGTATGGGGGACCTTTAGTACCGGTTCGTGTTACCAACCGGCACTAAAGGTTTTTTTTTGATTTTTTTTTTGAAAATTTTGGAAAAAAATTTTGATTTTTTTTTCAATTTTCAATTTTTCTGAATTATTTGATGATTTAGTCTCTAATCACCTCTCTTAATTGCTCAAGTGTGGATCACTCATTCCAAATCATCTAACTTCCTGACCGGTCACCCATCCCTCTCACTACTCTAGCCCGAGCACGCTTAAGTTTCGGGTTCTATTCTCCTTCGTTTCCGAGTCTGCACTTGTTGTTTTCCTGACAATAGTAAGATGTTAATCCTATTAACCCTCAGGAGTTTAGCTTGAGCATGAAGTCACACATTTCACCGTTTGAGTTTGAAACTATTATTCTAAAAAATAGTAATTATTTAGTAACGCTAATATTTCTTGAATAAGTTTGACCATAGCTTGACCACAGTTTGACCATAGTTTGACCAGATTTGACCAAAATTCAAAAAATTGAAATAATTATTTAGTAACACTAATATTCTTGAATAATTATCTAGTAACATTAATACTTCTTGAATAAGTAGTTTGACCAGATTTAACCAATTTTTTTTAAAAAAACTGAAATTATTTGACCATATCTTTTTTTCCTTTTGCAATTTGAGGATTCTAAATAATTCCAAATAGGCCGTAGGCTGTCTCCATCGGATGCCGATTTTCGTGCAGAATTTTTTGATATATTATACGTTTTTTTCCGACATCGTATGCAAAAGTTATAGCTGTTTTACATTTTCCCATTGGATGCGAAAATTGCCCTATAGTGCCGGTTTGTGGCACGAACCGGCACTATAGGTCAGACCCCTTTAGTACCGGTTCGTGGCACGAACCGGTACTAAAGGTGATCGTGGGGCCCCGTCCTGACGCCAGCCTGCCACCACCCCTTTAGTACCGGTTCGTACCACGAACCGGTACTAAAGGTTCAACACGAACCGGCATTAATGCAAATACGTTCGAACCGGCACTAATGTATACATTAGTGCCGGCTCTAATACAAACCGGCACTAATGTGCTGCACGTTTGACATTTTTTCTACTAGTGGTCCTTTCGATAAGTAAGAGTGTCGAACCCAACAAGGAGCAGAAGGAAATGATAAGCGGTTTTCAGTAAGGTTTTCTCTGCAAGCACTGAAATAGTAGGTGATAGATAGTTTTGTGATAAGATAAATAGGAACGAGCAAGAAGTAAATAAAGTAAATAAAGTGCAGCAAGGTGGCCCAATCCTTTATGTAGCAAAGGATAAGCCTGGAAAAATTCTAATAATGAAGAAGGAGCTCCCGAGGACACATTGGGAATTATCGTCAAGCTAGTTTTCATCACGTTCATAAGATTCGGGTTCGGTACTTTGATAATTTGATATGTGGGTGGACCGACACTTGGGTACTGCCCTAACATGGACAAACATCCCACTTATGATTAACCCCTATTGCAAGCATCCGCAACTACAAAAAGGAGTATTAAGGTAAACCTAACCACAGGATTAAACATATGGGTCCATATCAACCCCTAACGAAGCAACGCATAAACTAGGGTTTAGGCTTCTGTCACTCTAGCAACCCATCATCTACTTATTACTTCCCTATGCCTTCCTCTAGGCCCAAATAATGGTGAAGTGTCATGTAGTCGACGTTCACATAACACCACTAGAGGAAAGACAACATACATCTCATCAAAATATCGAACGAATACCAAATTCACATGACTACTAATAGCAAGACTTCACCCATGTCCTCAGGAACTAACATAACTACTCACAAAGCATATTCATGTTCATAATCAGAGGGGTAATAATATGAATAACGGATCTGAACATATGATCTTCCACCAAGTAAACCAAATAGCATCAACTACAAGGAGTAATCAACACTACTAGCAACCCACAGGTACCAATTTGTGGTTTTGATACAAGATTGGATACAAGAGATGAACTAGGGTTTTGAGAGGAGATGGTGCTGGTGAAGATGTTGATGGAGATTGACCCCTTCCCGATGACAGGATCGTTGGTGATGATGTTGGTGATGATTTTCCCCCTCCCGGAGGGAAGTGTCCCTGGCAGAACAGCTCCGCCAGAGCCCTAGATTGATTCCGCCAAGGTTCCGCCTCATGGCGGCGGAGTTTCGTCCCGTAAGCTTGCCCACGATTTTTTCCAGTGTAAAAGTGATGATATAGCAGAAGATGGACGCCGGAGGCCCACCAGGGGGCCCAGGAGATAGGGGGCCGCGCCCTTGGGGGGGGGGCGCCCCCCTGTCTCCTGGACATGGTGTGGGCCCCCTGGCCTATTTATTTCGCCCATAAATTCTTATTAAATCCAAAAAGTTGTTTCGTGGAGTCTCAGGTCTTTTGGAGTTGTGCAGAATAGGTTTCCAACGTTTGCTCCTTTTCCAGGCAGAATTCCAGCTTCCGGCATCCCTCCTCTTCATGGTAAACCTTGTAAAATAAGAGAGAATAGCCATAAGTATTGAGATATAATGTGTAATAAAAGTCCATAATGCAATAAATAAAGCATGATGCAAAATGGACGTATCAACTCCCCCAAGCTTATACCTCGCTTGTCCTCAAGCGGAAGCCGAAATCAAAAAATATGTCCACATGTTTAGAGATAGAGGTGTCGATAAAAATAAAATACGGACATGAGGGCATCATGATCATTCTAATACAGCAATATATATAGATTTTGTCATATGATTTCCTATGCTCAAGTAATAAGCAATTCGCAATGTCAAGTATGGTTCAAAAACTTCAGTCATTGAAGCAATTGCAATTTATCGTAACATGAGAAAGAGTCAATAATAGAGCTTTTCAGCAAGCTCGCATACTCAACTATCTCGTAGTCTCCTATAACTGTTAACACTCACGCAATACTTGTGGTTATAGAGTTTCAGCCGGGCACTGAGAATGATAGGGGCTTATTGTGTTGCCTCCCAACGTATTCACCTTTAGGTGATGTCAACAATAATGGCCTATGCCAACTTACATCCAATTGGATATATGTATCATGATCTTTCAAACACGAGGGGCTTGCCAAAGGATAAAAATAAAAAGGGAAAGGTGGGGATCACCTTGACTCAAGCATAAAGTAAAAACATAAAGTAAAAGATAGGCCCTTCGCAGAGGGAAGCAGAGGTTGTCATGCACATTTAGGGTTGATGCATAAAACCTTAGTGCAAAAGAACGTCACTTTATATTGCCCCTTGTATGTGGACCTTTATTATGCAGTCTATCGCTTTTATTACTTCCACAACAAGTTTGTACAAAGTTTATTTTCTCTGCACTAATAAGCCATACATATTTAGAGAGCAATTTTTATTGCTTGCACCGATGACAACTTACTTGAAGGATCTTACTCAATCCATAGGTAGGTATGGTGGACTCTCATGGCAAAACTGGGTTTGAGGATATTTGGAAGCACAAGTAGTATCTCTACTTGGTGCAAGGAATTTGGCTAGCATGAGGGGGAAAGGCAAGCTCAACATGTTTGGAAGGTCAATGACTATATACTATAACTGAGATGTCGGAAAACATAAACCATTACATTGTCTTCCTTGTCCAACGTCAACTCTTTTAGCATGTCATACTTAATGAGTGCTTCACAATCATAAAAGATGTCCAAGACAATATATTTATATGTGAACCCCTCTTTCCTTATCACTTCCTATTAATTGCAACGATGACCAAGGCTACGTTCATCAAGTCTCAACAATTTTTATGCCTCATACTTTCTATATGTGAAGTTATCACTATCCATAAGATCAATATGAACTCTTTTGTTCTTTCTACTTTCTCAAGATCATAGCAATCATAGCAAAGCCCTTGATTCAACACTAATCTTTATTATAGATAGCACACGGACTCGATTACATAAAGAGATAACAAAGCAAAGCTCAAAACTACTTGATATCAAAACTTCGAACTAATAGATCAAGATACTACTAAAAGGATCGAACTAAACAAAGCGGTAAAGATAGGAGTGTGATGGTGATACGATACCGGGGCACCTCCCCCAAGCTTGGCAGTTGCCAAGAGGAGTGCCCATACCCATGTGATTATTTCTCCTTCTTCACGGTTGGTGTTATGATCTTCTTGGCGATGATGCCCTTCAGGATACGGTTCTCCTCCTCGAGTTTATTGACTTGTTGTTTGAGGTCCATAATTTCTTTACGGAGCTTGCCCATAACGGCCAAAGCTCCTTTTACCAAAGGATGCTGCATAGCTTCTGGAGAACACGTGAAACTCTTTTTCATATTTTCATAAGAAAGAAATCTAGAGTTGGAAGGGATGACCGAAGCAGGGACGACCAAGCTAGGTAGTTCCCCCATAGTGAATTCTGCTTGGAGACGAGAGGTAACTTCTTGATCTTCCTCCATGGCATCTATCCTTTTCAAATCATCCTCCATCTCATCCTCCGTTGATGGTCCAAGGTGATAAGCATCGCTATTTGCTCCTGGACCTGGCGTTGGGTGAGACACCCGGCTCTCCCCAACTAATTCCTGAGAATACGTCTTGCTTTATTCTGCAATAGGAACAGCTCCAAACAAAAATAGAGGATATTTTCATGATACCTTGATCAAAACCTTCGGGAGTATATATAATGAATTTTTACCGACCAAAATACGTAACATACAAGAAAACGGATTCCGGGAGGCACACGAGGTTCCCACGAGACAGGGGGGCATGCCCTACAGGGGGGAGCGCGGCCTCCTCTCTCGTGGGAGCCTCGTGTCCCTTTCGGACTACTTATTTCTTCCTAAAATTCTTAAATTATCCAAAATTGATAAAAATTGCCATTAGAGTTGTTTTGGAGTCGGTTTGCTTACCGTATCACATACCTATGCCTTTTTGGAGTTTGGAACATTCTGGAAAGTGTCTCTTATGTATTACTCAGGGGTTATGGTTTCAATAATATTAGTTTCAACATTTATAGGATTACCTGAAATGTAATGTTTAATTCTTGACCGTTAACCACCCTCGGATTTGTGCCTTCGAAGTTGTTGATTTTTATAGCACCAGAATGATAGACCTCCTCGATAACGTAGGGACCTTCCCATTTTGAGAGAAGTTTTCCTGCAAAAAATCTTAAACGAGAGTTGAGCAATAACACATAATCTCCTACGTTAAACTCATGCTTTTGTATCCTCTTATCATGCCAGCGTTAGACTTTTTCTTTGAAAAGCTTGGCATTCTCATATGTTTGGGTTCTCCAGTCATCAAGTGAGCTAATATCAAATAACCTTTTCTCACCGGCAAGTTTGAATTCATAATTGAGCTCTTTAATAGCCCAATATGCTTTATGTTCAAGTTCAAGAGGTAAATGACATGCTTTTCCATAAACCATCTTATATGGAGACATACCCATAGGATTTTTGTATGCAGTTCTATAGGCCCATAATGCATCATCAAGTTTTTTGGACCAATTCTTTCTAGATCTATTCACAGTCTTTTGCAAAATTAATTTGAGCTCTCTATTGCTCAACTCTACTTGACCACTAGACTGCGGATGATAAGGAGATGCGATTCTATGATTGACATCATATTTAGCGAGCATCTTACGGAAAGCACCATGAATAAAGTGTGAACCACCATTAGTCATAAGATATCTAGGGACTCCAAACCTCGAAAAAATAACTTCTTTAAGCATTTTAATAGAAGTGTTATGATCAGCACTACTAGTTGGAATAGCTTCTACCCACTTAGTAACGTAATCAACAGGAACTAGAATATGCGTATAACCATTGGAGGCCGGAAAAGGTCCCATATAATCAAAGCCCCAAACATCAAACGGTTCAATAACAAGAGCATAATTCATAGGCATTTCTTGGCCTCTACTAATGTTACCTATTCTTTGACATTCATCACTAGATAAGACAAACTTACGAGCATCTTTGAAGAGAGTAGACCAATAAAAACCAGATTGTAGTACCTTGTGTGCAGTTGTATCTCCAGCGTGGTGTCCTCCATAGGATTCAGAGTGACACTTGCGTAGGATTTCTTCCTGTTCATGCTCAGGCACACAACGTCTAATAATACCATCTACTCCTTATTTATAAAGGTGTGGATCATCCCAGAAGTAATGTCTTAAATCATAAAAGAACTTTTTCTTTTGCTGGTATGTGAAACTAGGAGGTATATATTTAGCAACAATGTAATTAGCATAGTCAGCATACCAAGGAGCAGTAGGAGAAGCATTGACAACCGCTAATTGTTCATCAGGGAAACTATCATTAATAGGCAGTGGGTCATCAAGAACATTCTCTAACCTATACAAGTTGTCTGCAACGGGGTTCTTAGCTCCCTTTCTATCAATAATATGCAAGTCAAATTCTTGGAGCAAGAGAACCCATCTAATGAGTCTAGGCTTAGCATCTTTCTTTTCCATAAGATATTTAATAGCAGCATGATCAGTGTGAATAGTAACTTTGGAATCAACAATATAAGGTCTGAACTTATCACATGCAAACACAACTGCTAAGAATTCTTTTTCAGTAGTAGCATAATTTCTCTGGGCAGTATCAAGAGTCTTACTAGCATACTGGATAACATTCAATTTCTTATCAACTCTTTGCCCTAAAACAGCACCTATAGCATAATCACTAGCATCGCACATAATTTCAAAAGGTAAATTCCAATCAGGTGGCTGAACAATACGTGCAGTGAGCAAAGCTTTCTTAAGTATTTCAAATGCCTCTACACAATCATCATCAAAGACAAAAGGAATATCTTTTTGAAATAAATTAGTCAGAGGCCTAGAGATTTTATAAAAATCCTTAATGAACCTCCTATAAAAGCCGGCATGACCAAGGAAACTTCTTCTACCTTTTATGTCCTTGGGACATGGCATCTTTTCAAAAGCATCAACTTTGGCTTTATCAACTTCAATACCTCTCTCGGAGATCTTGTGCCCCAAGACAATGCCTTCATTAACCATAAAGTGACACTTTTCCCAATTCAGGACAAGACTAGTGTCTTCGCATCTCTGCAAAATGTTGGGGAACATAGTAATTTCAAAAAATTTCCTACGCACACGCAAGATCATGGTGATGCATAGCAACGAGAGGGGAGAGTGTTGTCTACGTACCCTCGTAGACCGAAGCGGAAGCGTTGACGCAATGTAGAGGAAGTAGTCGTACGTCCTCTCGGTCCAACCGATCCAAGCACCGTTACTCCGGCACCTCCGAGTTCTTGACACCCGTACAGCTCGATGACGCACCCCGATCTCCGATCCAGCAGAGGCGCGGGGGGAGTTTCGTCAGCACGACGGCGTGGTGACGATCTTGATGTTCTCCTGTCGCAGGGCTTCTCCTAAGCACCGCTACAATATGACCGAGGTGTAATATCGTGGAGGGGGGCACCGCACACGGCTAAGGAACGATCTCAATGATCAACTTGTGTGTCTAGGGTGCCCCCCTACCCCCGTATATAAAGGAGGGAGGGAGGAGGTGGCCGGCCCAAGGGGGAGGCGCGCCATAGGGGGGAGAAACCTACTCCAAGTAGGTTTCCCCTCCTTTTCCTAATCCAAGATGGAGGGGGAAGGAAGGAGTAGTAGTAGTAGGAAGGAAGAGGGGGAAGGAGAGAAGGAAAGGGGGGGCCGGCCCCCTTCCCAATTCGGATTGGGCTTGGGGGGGGGCGCCCCCTCCCTTGCTCCTTCTCCCTCCCTTCCAATAGGGCCCAATAAGGCCCATATACTTACCGGGGGGTTCCGGTAACCTCCCAGAGCTCCGGTATATTCCCAAACTCTTCCGGAACCTTTCCGGTGTCCAAATATATCCGTCCAATATATCAATCTTTATGTCTCGACCATTTCGAGACTCCTCGTCATGTCCGTGATCACATCCGGGACTCCGAACAAACTTCGGTACATCAAAATACATAAACTCATAATATAACTGTCATCGAAACCTTAAGCGTGCGGACCCTACGGTTCGAGAACAATGTAGACATGACCGAGACACGTCTCTGGTCAATAACCAATAGCGTGACCTGGATGCCCATATTGGTTCCTACATATTCTACGAAGATCTTTATCGGTCAAACCGCACAACAACATACGTTGTTCCCTTTGTCATCGGTATGTTACTTGCCCGAGATTTGATCGTCGGTATCCAATACCTAGTTCAATCTCGTTACCGGCAAGTCTCTTTACTCGTTCCGTAATACGTCATCTCATAACTAACTCATTAGTTACATGCTTGCAAGGCTTAGGTGATGAGTATTACCGAGAGGGCCCAAAGATACCTCTCCGACAATCGGAGTGACAAATCCTAATCTTGAAATATGCCAACTCAACATGTACCTTCGGAGACACCTGTAGTACTCCTTTATAATCACCCAGTTACGTTGTGACGTTTGGTAGTACCCAAAGTGTTCCTCCGGTAAACGGGAGTTGCATAATTCTCATAGTTACAAGAACATGTATAAGTCATGAAGAAAGCAATAGCAGAATACTAAACGATCAAGTGCTAAGCTAACGGGATGGGTCATGTCAATCACATCATTCTCCTAATGATGTGATCCCATTTAATCAAATGACAACACATGTCTATGGTTAGGAAACATAACCATCTTTGATTAATGAGCTAGTCAAGTAGAGGCATACTAGTGACTATATGTTTGTCTATGTATTCACACATGTATTATGTTTCCGGTTAATACAATTCTAGCATGAATAATAAACATTTATCATGATATGAGGAAGTAAATAATAACTTTATTATTGCCTCTAGGGCATATTTCCTTCACAAAACTCGATCAAGGTTGCTCAAACAATCATCAAAAGAGGATCCATAGACGGAGAAGTCGTCCATGAATACCTCACAAATCTTTTCACAAAAATCAGAAAATATAGCCATCATGCATCTTTGAAAGGTAGCAGGTGCATTACATAAACCAAAAGGCATACGTCTATAAGCAAAAGTACCAAAAGGGCAAGTAAAAGTAGTTTTAGATTGATCCTGCGCGGACACAGGTATTTGAGAGAAGCCAGAATAACCATCTAGAAAGCAAAAATGTGTGTGTTTGGATAGGCTTTCTAGCATTTGATCGATAAAAGGTAAAGGGTAATGATCTTTCTTAGTGGCTTTATTTAAGTTACGGAAATAAATTACCATCTTATAACCTGTAGTAATTCTTTGCGGGATCAATTCATCTTTATCATTAGGAACAACGGTAATACCTCCCTTTTTAGGGACACAATGGACAGGGCTTACCCATTCACTATCAGCAACGAGATAAATAATACCTGCCTCAAGGAGCTTTAGTATCTCCTTTCTTACCACTTCCTTCATTTTGGGATTTAATCGTCTTTGAGGATCTCTAACTGGTTTGGCATCTTTCTCCACTGAAATTTTGTGTTGACATAGTGTGGGACTAATGCCCTTAAGATCATTCAGAGTATATCCAATAGCAGCTCGGTGCTTCTTTAGAGTTTTCAATAATCTTTCTTCTTCTTTCTCTGAAAGGTTAGCACTAATAATAACAGGATATATTTCTTTTTCATCAAGATAAGCATACTTAGGATTATCAGGTAAGGGTTTGAGTTCAAACACGGGATCACCCTTGGGTGGAGGGGGATCCCCTAGAATTTCAATGGGAAGGTTATGTTTCAGCATAGGTTCTTGTTTAAGGAACACTTCATCTATTTCTTCGCTTTCCTTCATAAACATATCGTTTTCATGGTCTAGCAAATATTGTTCTAACGGATCAGTTGGAGGAACAACAATGAAAGCAAGACCAATAATTTCATCCTTACTAGGTAGTTCCCTTTCATGAGGTTGTCTACTAAACTTAGCGAAATTAAACTCATGAGACATACCATCTATGCCAACAATGACAATATTCTTTTCACAATTGATCTTAGCACTAGCAGTATTCAAGAAGGGTCTACCAAAAATAATGGGACAAAAATCATCTTGTGGGGAACCAAGAACAAGAAAATCAGCAGGGTATTTAATCTTCCCACATAAGACTTTAACATCTCTAACAATCCCAATAGGTTTAATTGTGTCCCTATTAGCAAGCTTAATAGTAACATCAATGTCTTCTAATTCAACAGGTGCAATATCATGCATAATTTCTTTATAAAGATCATAAGGTATCGCACTAGCACTAGCACCCATATCACATAAACCATGATAACAATGATCTCCTATTTTAACAGAAATAACGGACGTGCCTACAACAGGTCTACGTGTATTAGTATCGGGTCTAGAAATATTAGTAGTTTCACCCAACAAAGAGATAACATGCCCATCTAAGTCCTCATCCAAGAGATCTTTAATCATAGCAATACCAGGTTCAACATTAATTTGCTCAGGAGGTGTGTAAGTCTGTATTACTCTTACCAACAACAGTCAAAGCTTTAACATGATCTTTTATCCTAACAGGAAAAGGAGGTTTTTCAACATAAGCAGTAGGAATAATAGGATAACAATATGTAATAGTCTTTTCTTCGACTGTAATAGGTGCAACTACTTTCACTTCAACAGGAGGATTATATTTAAACCACTTCTCTTTAGGAAGATCAACGTGAGTAGCAAAAGTTTCACAAAAAGTAGCCACTATCTCAGAGTCAAGCCCATACTTATAGCTAAATCCACGGAAAGCATCGGTATCCATAAAAGATTTAACACAATCGAACTTAGGTGTCATACCTGACTCCTTACCATCGTCGGAACCCCAATCTTCAGAATTGCATTTAATTCTTTCCAATAAGTCCCATTTGAAATCAATAGTCTTCAGTATATAGGAACAATCATAGGAAGTATCGAGCAGGTTGCGATTATCAAGAGAAAGTCGAGCAGAAAAATTCTTAATAATCATTTCCCGAGAGAGCTCATGATTGGGGCATGAATATAACATTGACTTAAGCCTCCCCCAAGCTTGAGCGATGCTTTCTCCTTCGTGAGGCCAGAAATTATATATGTAATTACGATCACGATGAACAAGATGCATAGGATAGAACTTCTGGTGAAATTCCAACTTCAATCGCTTATAATTCCAATATCTCGTATCATCACATAGCCTATACCATGTCATTGCATCTCCCTTAAAAGATAAAGGGAAGACCTTCCTTTTGAGAGGAGATACCTGCAAGCTTAAATAATCCACAAACTTCATCCACAAAGAAAAGGTGTAAGTTGGGATGCAATGTTCCGTCTCCTGCAAGAGGATTAGCTAGCAGTTTTTCTATCATACCCGAAGGAATCTCAAAGTGAATATTTTCATAAAGTTCAGTAGGTTGAGGAGCATCTCTTTGCTCTTCTGGTTGGGGTGAAGATACCCCAAACAAGCCCCTCAAAGGATTAGTTTCCATAGCGACAAGTAACAGAAAATTTCAGCACACTATATAAATGTTTCCTTACCAAGTTCCACTCACCAAGAGCGCTACGCTCCCCGGCAATGGTGCCAGAAAAGAGTCTTGATGACCCACAAGTATAGGGGATCTATCGTAGTCCTTTCGATAAGTAAGAGTGTCGAACCCAACGAGGAGCAGAAGGAAATGATAAGCGGTTTTCAGTAAGGTTTTCTCTGCAAGCACTGAAATAGTAGGTGATAGATAGTTTTGTGATAAGATAAATAGTAACGAGCAAGAAGTAAATAAAGTAAATAAAGTGCAGCAAGGTGGCCCAATCCTTTATGTAGCAAAGGATAAGCCTGGACAAATTATTAATGAAGAAGGAGCTCCTGAGGACACATTGGGAATTATCGTCAAGCTAGTTTTCATCACGTTCATAAGATTCGCGTTCGGTACTTTGATAATTTGATATGTGGGTGGAACGACACTTGGGTACTGCCCTAACATGGACAAGCATCCCACTTATGATTAACCCCTATTGCAAGCATCCGCAACTACAAAAAGGAGTATTAAGGTAAACCTAACCACAACATTAAACACATGGGTCCATATCAACCCCTAACGAAGCAAGGCATAAACTAGGGTTTAAGCTTCTGTCACTAGCAACCCATCATCTACTTATTACTTCCCTATGCCTTCCTCTAGGCCCAAATAATGGTGAAGTGTCATGTAGTCGACGTTCACATAACACCACTAGAGGAAAGACAACATACATCTCATCAAAATATCGAACGAATACCAAATTCACATGACTACTAATAGCAAGACTTCACCCATGTCCTCAGGAACTAATGTAACTATTCACAAAGCATATTCATGTTCATAATCAGAGGGTTAATAATATGCATAAAGGATCTGAACATATGATCTTCCACCAAGTAAACCAAATAGCATCAACTACAAGGATTAATCAACACTACTAGCAACCCACAGGTACCAATTTGTGGTTTTGATACAAGATTGGATACAAGAGCTGAACTATGGTTTTGAGAGGAGATGGTGCTGGTGAAGATGTTGATGGAGATTGACCCCCTCCCGATGAGAGGATCGTTGGTGATGATGTTGGTGATGATTTCCCCCTCCCGGAGGGAAGTGTCCCTGGCAGAACAGCTCCGCCAGAGCCCTAGATTGATTCCGCCAAGGTTCCGCCTCGTGACGGCGGAGTTTCGTCCCGTAAGCTTGCCCACGATTTTTTCCAGGGTAAAAGTGATCATATAGCAGAAGATGGACGCCGGAGGCCCACGAGGGGGCCCAGGAGATAGGAGGTCGCGCCCTAGGGGGGCGCCCCTATCTCCTGGACAGGGTGTGGGCCCCCTGGCCTATTTCTTTCGCCCATAAATTCTTATTAATTCCAAAAAGTTGTTTCGTGGAGTCTCAGGTCTTTTGGAGTTGTGTAGAATAGGTTTCCAACGCTTGCTCCTTTTCCAGGCAGAATTCCAGCTGGCGGCATCCCCCCTCTTCATGGTAAACCTTGTAAAATAAGAGAGAATAGCCATAAGTATTGAGATATAATGTGTAATAACAGTCCATAATGCAATAAATATTTATATAAAAGCGTGATGCAAAATGGACGTATAAGATTCCACCATTAAAAAGCCAATGGGAAGGATCAATGATGTTCTCATTGTTGCAAATAGGAATATGGTGCACGTAGATTTTATCATTCTTGATATAGATTGCAATCTTCCTTGTCCTATTATTCTTGGTAGACCTTTCCTTAGAACGACTGGTGCGATTATTAATATGAAGGAAGGGAATATTAGATTCCAATTTCCATGAAGGAAAGGCACGGAGCACTTTCCAAGAAAGAAAGTCAAATTACCTTATGAATCTATCCTGTGAGCTACTTATGAATTGAGTGCCAAAGATGGCACTACTTAGATCTACCCTCGCTTTTATGCCTAGCTAGGGGCGTTAAACGATAGCGCTAGTTGGGAGGCAACCCAATTTTATTTTAGTTTCTTTGTTTTTCCTTCTGTTTAGTAATAAATTTTGCATCTAACTTCTATTTAGATTTGTTTTTATGTTTTATCTAGTGTTTGTGCCAAGTAGAACCTATAGGATAACCTATGGTTATAGTTAATTTGATTCTGCTGACAAACAGAAACTTTGCACACACGAAAATAATTTTAGTAATTCATAGAAACGTGTTTTTGTGTTGATTCATTTTTCTGTAGATCAACAGACAAATTTCCCAGGACTTCCTATTTTTGTAGGATTGTTAGAGTTCCAGAAGTATTCGAGAGTTACTGATTGCTACAGACTGTTCTGTTTTTAACAGATTCTGCTTTTCGTGTGTTGTTTGCTTATTTTAATATATCTATGGCTAGTATGTAAGGGTATGAACCATAGAGAAGTTGGAATACAGTAGGTTTATCACCAATATAAATAAAGAATGAGTTCTTTGCAGTACCTTATGTGGTGGTTTTTCTTTCTTGCACTAACGGAGCTTATGAGATTTCCCGTTGAGTTTTGTGTTGTGAAGTTTTCATGTTTTGGGTAAAGATTTCATGGATTATGGAATAAGGAGTGGCAAGAGCCTAAGCTTGGGGATGCCCATGGCACCCCTATATATTCAAGAATAGCCAAAATCCTAAGATTGGGGATGCCCCGGAAAGCATCCCCTCTTTCGTCTTCGTCTATCGGTAACTTTACTTGGAGCTATATTTTTATTTGCCACATGGTATGTGTTTTGCTTGGAGCGTCTTCTATGATATTAGTCTTTGCTTTTTAGTTTACCACAATCATCCTTGCCGTACACACCTTTTGGGAGAAACCCACTTGATTGGAATTTATTAGAATACTCTATGTGCTTCACTTATATCTTTTGAGCTAGATAGTTTTTGCTCTAGTGCTTCACTTATATCTTTTAGAGCACGGCGGTGGCTTAATTTTGTAGAAATTGTTGATCTCTCATGCATCACTTTTATTATTTTGAGAGTCTCTTAGAACAGCATGGTACTTGCTATGGTTTTAAAATTGGTCCTAGAATGATGAGCATCATGGTTGGGTATAATAAAAACTATCATACGAAGTGAATTGGATGCTATGATCAAATTTATGCTTGATAATTATTTTGAGATATTAGAGGTGGTAATATTAAAGTAATGCTAGTTGGGTGATTATGAATTTGAAGAATACTTGTGTTGAAGTTTGTGATTCCCGTAGCATGCACGTATGGTGAACCGCTTTGTGATGAAGTTGGAGCACAATTTTATTTATTGATTGTCTTCCTTATGAGTGGAGGTCGGGGACGAGTGATGGTCTTTTCCTACCAATCTATCCCCCTAGGAGCATGCGCGTAGTACTTTGTTTTCAATGACTTGTAGATTTTTGCAATAAGTACATGAGTTCTTTATGACTAATGATTGAGTCCATGGATTACATGCACCCTCACCCTTCCACCATTGCTAGCCTCTCTTGTGCCGTGCAACTTTCGCGGTACCATACTCCCACCATATACCTTCCTCAAATCACCCACCATACCTACCTATTATGGCATTTCCATAGCCATTCCGAGATATATTGCCATGCAACTTTCCACCGTTTTGTTTATATGACACACACCATCATTGTCATATTGCTCTTTGCATGATCATGTAGTTGACATCGTATTTGTGGCAAGGCCACCTTCATAATTTTCATACATGTCGCTCTTGATTCATTGCATATCCCAGTACACCGCCAGAGGCATTCATATAGAGTCATATCTTGTTCTAAGTATTGAGTTGCAATGTTGAGTTGTAAGTAGATAAAAGTGTGATGATCTTCATTATTAGAGCATTGTCCCAGTGAGGAAAGGATGATGGAGACTATGATTCCCCCACAAGTCGGGATGAGACTTCGGAGTTTACAAAAAAAAAGGGGGAAGGCCAAAAAAAAATAGAAAGGCCAAACAAAAAAAAATGAGAGAAAAAGAGAGAAGGGATAATGCTACTATCCTTTTACCACACTTGTGCTTCAAAGTGGCACCATCATCTTCATGATAGAGAGTCTCCTATGTTGTCATTTTCATATACTAGTGGGAATTTTTCATTATAGAACTTGGCTTGTATATTCCAATGATGTGCTTCCTCAAAATGCCCTAGGTCTTCCTAAGCAAGCGAGTTGGATGCACACCCACTACTTTCTTTTGTTGAGCTTTCATACATTTATAGCTCTAGTGCATCCGTTGCATGGCAATCCCTACTCACTCACATTGATATCTATTAATGGGCATCTCCATAGCCCGTTGATACGCCTAGTTGATGTGAGACTATCTTCTCCTTTTTTGTCTTCTCCACAACCACCATTCTATTCCACATATAGTGCTATGTCCATGGCTCACGCTCATGTATTGCATGAAAGTTGAAAAAGTTTGAGATTACTAAAGAATGAAACAATTGATTGGCTTGTCATCGGGGTTGTGCATGATTAAATACTTTGTGTAATGAAGATAGAGCAACAACCAGACTATATGATTTTGTAGGGATAACTTTCTTTAGCCATGTTATTTTGAGAAGACATGATCGCTTGACTTAGTATGCTTGAAGTATTATTATTTCTTATGTCAATATGAACTTTTATTTTGAATCATTTGGATCTGAACATTCATGCCACAATAAAGAAAATTACATTGAGAATTATGCTAGGTAGCATTCCACCTCAAAAAATTTGTTTTTATCATTTACCTACTCGAGGACGAGCAGGAAATAAGCTTGGAGATGCTTGATACGTCTCCAACGTATCTATAATTTTTTATTGTTCCATGCTATTATATTACCCATTTTGGATGTTTATGGGCTTTACTTTACACATTTATATAATTTTTGGGACTAACCTACTAACCTGAGGCCCAGCCCATATTGCTGTTTTTTTGCCTATTTCAGTGTTTCGAAGAAAAGGAATATCAAACGGAGGCCAAACGGAATGAAACCTTCAGGAGCGTGATTTTTTGAACGAACGTGATCCAGAGGACTTGGAGTCGAAGTCAAGCAACAGGTGAGGCAACCACGAGGGTGGAGGGCGCCCCCCTACCAGGCGTGCCCCCTGTCTGGTGGGCCCCTCGGGAGTACACCGACCTACTTCTTCCTCCTATATATACCCACGTACCCCGAGAACATCAGAAGCGACCACGTAAACCTAATTCCACCGCCGTAACCTTCTGTATCCGCGAGATCCCATCTTGGAGTTTTCGCCGGCGCTCTGCCGGAGGGGGGATCGACCATGGAGGGCCTCTAAATAATCTCTAAGGCCTCTCCGATGAGTTGTGAGTAGTTTAGCACAGACCTTCGGGTCCATAGTTATTAGCTAGATGGCTTCTTCTCTCTCTTTGAATCTCAATACAAAGTTCTCCTTGATCTTCTTGGAGATCTATTCGATGTAACTCTTTTTGTGGTGTGTTTGTCGAGATCTGATGAATTCTCCTCTGAATTCTTTTATGTGTGATTAAGCTATCTTTGCAAGTCTCTTCGAAATATCAGTTTGGTTTGGCCTACTAGATTGATCTTTCTTGCAATGGGAGAAGTGCTTAGCTTTGGGTTCAATCTTGCGGTGTCCTTTCCCAGTGACAGCAGGGGCAGCAAGGCACATATTGTATTGTTGCCATCGAGGAGAAAAAGATGGGGGTTATATCATATTTCATGAGTTTATCCCTCTACATCATGTCATCTTTCTTAAAGCATAACTCTGTTCTTTATGAACTTAATACTCTAGATGCATGCTGGATAGCGGTCGATGTGTGGAGTAATAGTAGTAGATGCAGGCAGGAGTCGGTCTACTTGTCACGGATGTGATGCCTATATACATGATCATGCCTAGATAATCTCATAATTATTCGCTTTTCTATCAATTGCTCGACAGTAATTTGTTCACACATAGTAATACTTATGCTATCTTGAGAGAAGCCACTAGTGAAATCTATGGCCCCCGGGTCTATCTTTTATCATATAAGCTTTCAATCTACTTTTATTTGCATCTTTACTTTTCCTATCTATATTATAAAATACCAAAAATATATTTATCTTATCATACTATATCTATCAGATATCACTTTCGCAAGTGGCCGTGAAGGGATTGACAACCCCTTTATTGCGTTGGTTGCAAGTTCTCGTTTGTTTGTGTAGGTGCGTGGGACTTTTGAGGATCCTCCTACTGGATTGATACCTTAGTTCTCAAAAACTGAGGGAAATACTTACGCTACTATTGTTGCATCACCCTTTCCTCTTCAAAGAAAACCAACGCAAGCTCAAGACATAGCAGAAGTTGCATGAGAGGAGTAGTTCCTCGATGAAGATGCCGCATGCCCTCATTATGGAACAGAAGGAGGAGTTGGCGAAGCTCCGCATCAAGCACCCGACTGCTGTCAAGGTATGTAATGCGGCCGTGGAATAGATGATGAAGGATCGTGTCGAGAAATCCCGCGTCATGGACAGAAAGAAGAAGATGGCAGAGGAGACGTGCAAGGAGGTGGAGGTCGTGGAGGCGATGAAGAAGCAGTTACGACTCTGCGGCGAATTAGAACATTTGGGGTGATAATCTTCCTTCTTCTTTTGCTCCTGTGTTTCTTATTTTGCTTCGGGTGTTTCACCACATGTGTCACGTTCTCTGCGAGGCATGAATAGAACAATGCTAACTATGAGATGACTAGCAAATTAGATCATTTTTTATCGCCATATGGCACTCGGCTGCTATGCTTCGTGCTCCTCCATCGTAGTACTACTCCAGTGGAAAACTTGAGTATACCGCACGGTTCTTTGCTCCTCCTCAAGCCGTGCACATTTATACGAGCAGCCAAATCACAAGGCCCCACCTTTCAGCAGTAATGAGCCACCAAATCACAAAGGCCCTCGTCTCTCGTGAAAAGGACCAAGCTAGACTGCCCCGCCCTCTAGCCTTTTAAAAAATGTATACATTTGTACAGTAGTAGTATCGATGGATTCCACCATGGAGCAAAACTAACAAGATGAAATTAAAGAAAAAAGGTGGTACATATAGAGAGCGCTCGTCGCCAAATTATGCATATAGTACTATTAAAGAAATAAAGAAATTAGCATACCTATTTAATTCTTCGGTTCTTATTATTATGCCACTAATTGTGCATCACTACTCAGGTTTGCCATTTAAAGACATTACAACCGCGCATCCTCCCAGACCTCTCAGGCCATCAAGGCTTTTGGCCATCAGATTTACGAGTTTAGGAATTTTGGCCGTTGGATGGATTTGCACGCTGCTAACCAAAGATCGCTATACGAGCTGGGCCGCTGCTCCTGTAACAAAATGGAAGATCTGCCATTGTTTGGGCCTGCTGGGCTTTAGATGTGCAAGCGAGTTAGCGACCAACAGAAGAAAAAAATAGCGCAGAGTTCGCAGCCGCACGTCTCGCTTGTGGGCAAACTGTTCCACGAAACAAAAAAGAATAACATAGCATCCCACCCTTTGTGTTCGGCAGCGGCTCCATCTCGGGGGCGGGTGAACCGATCTATAGGTGGCGAGTGACCTACGCCTAACCAGGCGGGAGAGGCCATGCTTGGTTCTTGCGACGCGAGCAAGAGGATCTCCTCGTGGGGCAACACCATGGGGCAGTGTCGGGATAGCGAACCATCGCCTGCCGATTCAATCATCGAAATAGAAGTCATTGTTGATACAGACCTTAATGGCAATTGATTTTCCCAATTGCCGGCGTCCGTTCCTACTCACTTAATGGTAATCAATCTACACAAGTCAGTTACCATTTGATCTGTGCTCTTATAGTACTCCCCTGGCATCCATAAATTTTCGACAACCGCGTTCTTCCTCGCAGTCTCCTCCTCTTCCTTACTTTCGCATGTTGATACTTCATCTTCTCTGTTCCCTGATCCCCCAATTCTTTCTCCATCAAATTTCGGAATTCATCTGATTGATGTTGTTTTTCTACTCCCAAATGAATACAAGGCGCTCTGAGTTAACAGATTCGAGGTCGTTTCTGATAGGCTGGGTTTTTCTTCCCCTCCAATGGCGAACTGTCAGGTTATTATAAGTGTGTCATCTTACTATGTGTGCTCAACCTGCTGCACAGAGTGTCTACAATTGGACGGTATTATTTTGATCCATCACTACGATTGGGTTCTTAATCTTTATCCCGTTTGGGAATTTTTGTATCATGATGGATTATTCTGTCGAGGGGGCCGTTCTAGGAATCCGAGGGAGCCATAGCTTCGTATAAGGATGGCATATGGTGCAATTCTTCTGTTAATCTTTTTGGACAATGTATTTACATGCTTTTCCGAAGACTCTAACTGAAGGTAACCCTTTCATTATATGACATGTACGGTGAATTCCAACATTACTTATTTATTTGAAGAAGTAATGAAGCAGGTACATACATACAGGCATATATGAGGTATCCACGACAAAACAAAGTCAAATATGTCATGGACTGGATCCATATACCCAGCTTGGCCATGAACCAATATTCTCTCAAAAGCTTGGTAAATAATCTTTGTTGAATGAAGAGTACTTGAAAAAGGAACACTGATTTGGTCTGAAATTTTGGTCTCGTCATTTATTCTTGTGGCAACAAGCGCTCCCTTCACTGTAAACTTCCGCGTTTTGTCATCAAGACGATGTTAAAATGCAGTCTGTGTGTGTGTGTGTGTGTGTGTGTGTGTGTAGCAGTTAGCATTTCCAAAAGGTTGTGAAGCTCAACACTTTCCATAAGCACTTTCTGCTCTTCATATGGTAATGCCCACTTATTGTGACATGATTAGTGTCTTGTGGCATATTGTTTTTAGGTAACTGAAAGATAAATTTTCTTCACAAAGCCAAGCATGTTCTTAAAATCATGTAAGGTGGTAGCAAGTAAGCATCTCCAGTCACTATTTTTGCAGCATGTTCTGGATGTAAATCAGATGCCTGATGCCATGTATAATACGCAGAGGTATCAGCCAATTTGTTTTCATGCAAAACAGTAGGAATTTCTCCCTACCGCGTGTATTTATAATATTTTTAATGAGTGTATACAGACTTGGGTTGCATCCGAAAACAGTTGTTGAACCCAACAGTTACATATATAGGTGGCCTTGTGTGATGTTAGTTTTAGTTAATTCCTGAGCTGGATAGTGATGACCATCTAAAACTTCACAAGGCTCTGTACATATACAGCAAAACTGAAATGGATTGGGTGGAGCATGCCAGCACCTGGGTTTGTTGAGCTCAATATAGATGCCTCTTTTGATGAAATCATTTATGCAATTATGCTAGAGCAATCATGCGAGATGGTAAAGGTTTCTTGTATAGCTGTTTCAAATATGAAACTGGATTATGTCCAGGATGCTTAGATTGTGGAAGCTCATGACCTAAGACATGGCTGGCTGCTGCTGTTATATCCAACGACATGGAGGTAGACATGACTATGAAGGATGGTTGTCACTTGTCAGTCACACCGCCCGACGATGATAGTATTGTATGATGACTGCTACCACTTAATACACATATTTTGTCAAGATAATCTTCGACCACTGTCCCTATGAAGATACATCAGTTATCCATGAGTTTGTTGCGTTGGGAGACGAGGATCCCCCACCTTGCATGGTACCTCTTTTTTTCTAGGGACCATTGTACCTCTTTTAGCTGAAAGTTTAATTGTTATTGGTATTTGAGAAAGATGTTTTGCTATAAAAGGAAATGAATTCATTCCTATTCAGTTCATACTTATTGTTTGTGCTATTAATTTGTGTTAGAATAAGCATTTGTAAAGGATTTTGTGTGTTACATTCATCATTTAAACATGTGGTTATTGACTATGTGTGATCCAAAAGGGGGCAATTAGCTATCTTGAGTTAAGCCCTAGGAGGGGTGAGAGATACAAATCAGGAAAATCATACACTGAAAGGTCTGTTCCTTTTGCTAACTGCACAGGTAAATGTACATCAGCATTTGCTAGTGTAAGGGAATTCTCATGGAAAATCAATCTGTGGCTTTGGATCTTATTTCAAATTTCAGGATAGATTTAACCTTGAAAATGATCATGCGAACCAAGAGAAATATTATTCAACAATCTGACAATTACATATCATGTATCGCCCTTAAATCATGAGTTTGCTAAAGTTATTTGTGTTCATTGTGTTCCTGGGCAATTAGCTAACATGACTTAAGTATTATTCTTTTAAGACCAAGTACTGGTGCAATGCTTTGTTAATCCAAAAAGTTTAGTTTGTTATTATGTTTCAAACAAAAAAGATGACCTCAATTTATATTTAGTTTTCCTATTATTTTTTGCATTATATATTTACAGAAAACAAAATTATTTTGATTCATCATGAATCTGTACTCTTCCACCCTTACTATATTGGTAATAGATGGGCGCGACAACGCGCGCCATCATGGTCTAGTTAGAAGTTACACCTACTCAAAAAATGCCATCGATCCGTGAGATGCCTGCTCAAAAATGCAATTAGATATCTAAAAAATGCCATCATTAGATGTTTGTTCAGAAATGCTATTAGACATTGTTATTTTCACGTCAAACCCGTTGACCATGTTACATGACAAAAATAAGCCAATTCTCACAATGATAAGTTAATGGTGTCCAGCACAACACAACCCTCAAATAAAACTAAGCACCCTGGAATTTTTTGACAAAACTAAGCACCCTGAAATTTTTTGACAACTAAACTGCTGGCTATATGATGTTGGCCATATATATTGTACGTGTATAATGTGAAGAACCGAGTCATAGTACTATACCAACTAAAAGATGAATTGTAAGAAATATAACGAGAAGAAACATAACATAGTTCTGCTGGGGGCTCAGCACAACACACCCCTCAAATTAAACTAAGCACACCTGAAATTAAACTATGCAATTAATCCGGTAGACACTGCATTAGAACCACCATGAGCAACGACACTGCCCCCTTACTTGGAGTCCTCGTCCATGTCCTCGACTTCGTCCTTGTCCCTCTTCCTCTTGGCTGATACTTCTTTGCTTGAACCGCACACTTGGCTCTTGCTCTTCATCCAACCTTGTAGATATTGAAACAAAGGTAGCCATCCATTGCAGCGCAGTGGATGTGGTCTATATCAAGTACATTTCACTGCCATGCATGACGATGAAATGTGGACGGAGGTTTCTCCAGTTTACCATATGAAGGATGAACCATGGCTCCTGCCAGGGTCAGCATTGAAGGCTGACCACGGGAGGGTAGGAGCCGATTCTTCTGGAGGTCGAAGGGGTTGCCCACAATGAGGCCTATCCGACCCAGGACTCTTTTGTCGTTTGTAAAGTCTACAGTAACGAATTTGACTAGGCCTCCCTTGAGGAAGTTCTTAAATTCCTCGCACTCAACGTTGGCATGGCATATGTGGTGAACCAAGCCTAAGTCATGCATGCAAATTCTGATCACGGCGGGCTTCTTCTTCTCTTCCTCCTTTAGATCCTTCTCTTGTCCTAGGAATGTGGTGTACTCAACATCTAGCCCAGCGACCCACTCATCATTTGAGTTTTCAAACATGTGTCTGAAGCGAGGAAGGCATCCTTTCACGGTCGCGGAAGAACTGGTGTAGATGACGTCGAACTCATCGCCGGTGATGGTTCTAACCTTGTACTCACGCTGATCATGGAGATTTGGGACGCCATGGATTTGGGAGGAGGGTTAGGATTAGTGGAACTGCCGTAATGTGAAAGGACGGGACGACTAGGAGCGAACTGCCATAATGTTAAAGGACGTCCGGAGATTTGTAGGAGCGAACTGCCAGTGGTTTTTCGATTGTAAAAATGCTGAGTGGAGCGTGCGAACGGCAGGGTAGTGGCTTGCCTGCTGGATAAATGGATTCATGCACAGTGCTATGGGGGCCCAATTAGATGTGATGTCTACTCGACGCCCAATTAAATGGCTTTCGATGTCATGTCAAGCGTCGGGAAAATTACAGGTGATACGAAGCTTTCCATTCTCCCATGATACGGGCTTCTAAGAGCCCTTGGATCTAAGATCGAACGGTTGCATGGCGTGATTCTAGACCTATGGGTGAATATCCTATCCTGGAGGGTTATTCTGCAAATTTTTAGCAACTTAGCATCCAAGGACTGCCAGCAGCCCGTATCATGGTCGCACCTACCATGACCGTCGCCTCGCTCGCGCGGTCGCGCCCTTGGAGAATTTACACGGTGCGTTAGGCTATCTGATGTTGGCATGTCATACATAGTCATCACTTAGTCACTCATACTAGGACAAGGTTAGCTATAAGGTTGGCTATAAGAATATATTTTTACATCTCTCTATCTCTTTCTTCGTAGTATTTATTGCATTTGCCAAGGAGTGACCTGTTTCAATTAAATGGTGCTTAGATGAGGTGCTAAGGGCATTAAATGGCTTAGCAATCAAGTCCCCAATGCATAGGTGCTTAGTTTTTTATTGCTAAGTTTGCTTAATTTAATTAACTATAGACTCAAAATTGTCTTTTCACCTAGGTACACACGCTTAGCAACGTTTCTTCCTTGGGTCACCAAACTAGTCTCTTTCTTCTTAATTAACTTGCCACATCAGACTTTATGCCTATGTGGCAAGCTTAGCACCTGTAGGAGCAAGTAAGTACAATAGTGGGCTATAAGCCTGGTTTACATGGCATTTTTGCATATGTGGAGGCAAGACACACCTGGATTGGCTATCGTCTACGTATCGTGTAGGCTGTGTTGTACAGGGCTGTAGTTCTAGTGAGAAATCTAAAAAAATGTTTCTTGTCATCTCGCAAAATTAGGTGTCATGTGCATCGGATCACTGTGAGGGTTAAACAGCGACAACTGTGTTGGGCTAGTCATTGGGGGCATATGCACAAAGACGACTCGGCTGCCATCTAGGTCAAGCCGGCTATGTTAATTAGGTCATCTATCGTTGGACCCCTTTTCTACGAGTTCATCTTTAATTTGAGCTTTGATCCTCGTCTAGTTTGTCCGTCGGAATTCATCTTGTCTCCTTTGGGTAGTGAGCTTATGATTTCTTGTCATGTGGCATTTTTTCGTGTTATATGTTATAATATGGTGCTTCAGATCAAAATGACGACAACTGCGCCTCCGGGGCACGTGCATGAAGACTTCTCGACGGTCATTGCCGAGGTCATGCCGGCTCCGGAAGACAACAGAAAACTAGTACTCCACTATATAGGCAGGGGCCTCTGCGCTTGCTTGTTAGTGTTGCTCTCTTCACACTGTCCCGTACTCTCCAGATCTAAAAACGACAGCGGTGGCCACACACTCTCTCTCTCTGCTCAACGTTGGTCATAGATCCAGCCGGATCCTCTCTGCCGGGGAAGGTGAGAAGGTGCAACGTTCACATGGTCATCCGCGTCGACGGCTCTTACCCACTGCCGGCGCGTCCCAATCAGTGTGCCTTGCCGTTCTCTCCCAAGCATCGCTGGCGAGGGAGGGCCTCCCACCCCTTCTTCCTCACTGCCGTAGTGTGGGCAGATCCGACCTCCCGCTGCCCACCTAGCGACATCTCGGCGACCCTCAGGTATAGCTTCCTTCGAAACCGGCCTTGCTCTACTTCCCGAGCTCCTGACGCCACTGCATTTGTACTCCCTCCATCCAGAAATACTTGTCATCAAAATGAATAAAAGGGGATTGACAACCCCTTTAATGCGTTGGTTTTGAGTTCTCCGTTTGTTTGTGTAGGTGCATGGGACTTTTGAGGAGCCTCCTACTGGATTGATACCTTGGTTCCCAAAACCGAGGGAAATACTTACGCTACACTTGCTGCATCACCCTCTCCTCTTCGAGGAAAACCAATGCAAGCTCAAGACGTAGCAAGAAGGATTTCTGGCGCCGTTGTCGGGGAGGTCTTCGCTCAAGTCAAGACATACCAAGTACCCATCACACACCCATCTCCCTCGCATTTACATTATTTGCCATTTGCCTCTCGTTTTCCTCTCCCCCAGTTCACGCTTGCCATTTTATTCGCCCTCTCTTTCCCAATCTTCTCCTCTCTTTTTGTTGCTTGCCGTTTTTCTGTTTGCTTGTGTGTTGGATTACTTGTTGCCATGGTGCAAGATAATACCAAATAGTGTGACTTCTCGAACACCAATAATAATGATTTCCTTAGTACTCCGATTGCTCCTCTTAATGATGTTGAGTCTTGTGAAATCAATACCGCTTTGCTGAATCTTGTTATGAAAGATCAATTCGCCGGCCTTCCTAGTGAAGATGCCGCTACTCATCTAAACAATTTTATTGATTTGTGTGATATGCAAAAGAAGAAAGATACGGATAACAATATTGTCAAATTGAAGTTATTTCCATTTTCACTTAGAGATCGTGCTAAAGTTTGGTTTTCGTCTTTGCCTAAAAATAGTATTGATTCTTGGAACAAGTGCAAAGATGCTTTTATCTCCAAGTATTTTCCTCCCGCTAAGATCCTCACTCTTAGGAACGATATTATGAATTTTAAACAACTTGATCATGAGCATTTTGCCCAATCTTGGGAAAGAATGAAATTGATGCTTCGCAATTGCCCTACTCATGGTTTGAATTTATGGATGATCATAGAAAATTTTTATGCCGGTTTGAACTTTGCTTCTAGAAATCTCTTAGATTCGGCCGCGAGAGGCACCTTTATGGAAATTACATTAGGATATGCTACCAAATTGCTTGATAATATTATGGCTAATTATTCTCAATGGCACACCAAAAGATCTTCTATTAAAAAAGTGCATACTATAGAAGAAATCAATGTTTTGAGTGGAAAGATGGATGAACTTATGAAGATGTTTCCTACTAAAAATACTCATCTTTATCCCAATGATATGCCTTTGTCTTCTATGATTGAGAATAATAATGAATCTATGGATGTGAATTTTGTTGGTAGGAGTAGTTTTGGAAACAATGCTTATAGAGGAAATTTTAATGCTAGACCGTTTCCTAGTAATCCCTCTAATAATTATGGAAATTCCTACAATAATTCTTATGGTAATTTTAATAAGATGCCCTCTGATTTTTAGAATAGTGTGAAAGAATTTATGATTTCTCAAAAGAATTTTAATGCTTTGCTTGAAGAAAAATTGCTCAAAGTTGATGATTTGTCTAGGAACGTTGATAGACTTTCGCTTGATGTTGATTCTCTTAAAATTAGATCTTCTCCTCCTACGCATGATATCAATGAGTCTCTCAAAGTAATGAGAATTTCCATTGACGAGTGCAAGGAAAGAACCTCTAGATTGCGTGCTAAAAAAGAAAGCTTTATAAAAGCGTGTTCTTCTAGTTTCCATGAAAATAATGATGAGGATCTTAAAGTTATTGATGCGTCTCCGATTAGATCTATGTTTTGCAATATGAATATTGATGATTATGGGACTGATGATGAATCAACTTTGCCTAGAAGGCGTCCCAAGAATTCTGAGTCTTTAGATCTTGATGCTAAATTTGGTAAAGTGAGATTGGAGAATCCTCAACTTCTAATAATATTGAACCCACTATCTTAGATTTCAAGGAATTTGATTATGATAATTTCTACTTAAAAGGTTGTATTTCCTTGTTGCAATCCATTGTTAATTCTCGTCATGCTTATAGTCAAAACAAAGCTTTTACCAAACATATTGTTGATGCCTTGATGCAATCTTATCATGAAGAACTTAATTTGGAAGTTTCTATACCTAGAAAACTTAATGATGAGTGGGAACCAACTATAAAGATAAGAATTAAAGATTATGAGTGTTTTTCTATTTGTGATTTGGGTGCTAGTGTTTCCACGATATTCTAGGTTTCCATGATCTTGATGATTGCTCATTAAATTTGCACCTTGCGGATTCCACCATTAAAAATCCTATGGGAAGGATCAATGATGTTCTTATTGTCGCAAATAGAAATTTGGTGCCCATAGATTTTATCGTTCTTGATATAGATTGCAATCTTTCTTGCCCTATTATTCTTGGTAGACCTTTCCTTAGAGCAATTGGTGCGATTATTGATATGAAGGAAGGGAATATTAGATTCCAATTTCCCTTAAAGAAAGGCGTGGAGAACTTTCCAAGAAAGAAAGTTAAATTACCTTATGAATCTATCATGCGTGCTACTTATGAATTTAGTGCCAAAGATGGCACTCGTTAGATCTATCCTTGCTTTTTATGCCTAGCTAGGGGCGTTAAACGATAGCGCTAGTTGGGACGCAACCCAATTTTCTTTATTTTTTTGTTTTTGCTCCTGTTTAGTAATAAATCTTGCATCTACCTTCTGTTTAGATGTGTTTTTATCTTTTAATTAGTGTTTGTGCCAAGTAGAACCTATAGGATAACCTACGATGATAGTTGATTTGATTCTGCTGAAAAACAGAAACTTTGCGCGCACGAATATAATGTTTTTAAATCACAGGAACGTGCTTTTGCGTTGCTTATTTTTGTTTCTATTCAATAAACAAATTTTCCAGGACTTCCTATTTTTGTAGGAGTTTTCGAGTTCCAGAAGTATTCGAGAGTTACAGATTGCTACAGACTGTTCTGTTTTTGACAGATTCTGTTTTTCGTGTGTTCTTTGCTTATTTCAATGCATCTATGTCTAGTAAACTAATTTATAAACCATAAGGAAGTTGGAATACAGTAGGTTTAACACCAAAATAAATAAATAATGAGTTCATTGCAGTACCTTATGTGGTGGTTTTGTTTTCTTTCACTAACGGAGCATATAAGATTTCCTGTTGAGTTTTGTGTTGTGAAGTTTTCAAGTTTTGGGTAAAGCTTTTATGGACTATGGAATAAGGAGTGGCAAGAGCCTAAGCTTTGGGATTCCCATGACACCCCAAGATATTCAAGGATAGCCAAAATCCTAAGCTTGGGGATGCCCCGGGAAGGCATCCCCTCTTTCGTCTTCGTTCATTGGTAACTTTACTTGGAGCTATATTTTTATTCGCTACATGATATGTGTTTTGCTTGGAGCGTCGTGTATTATATTAGTATTTGATTTTTATTTTAACACAATCATCCTTGCTGTACACACCTTTTGGGAGAAGGCTATTTGATTAGAATTTGCTAGAATACTCTATGTGCTTCACTTATATCTTTTGAGCTTGATAGTTTTTGCTCTAGTGCTTCACTTATATCTTTTAGAGCACGGTGGTGTCTTAATTTTGAAGAAATTGCTAGTCTCTCATGCTTCACTTATATTATTTTGGGAGTCTTTTAGAACAGCATGGTATTTTCTATGATCATAAAGTTGGTCCTAGAATGATGAGCATCCAAGTTGGGTATAATAAAAACTATCATAGAAAGTGAATTGGATGCTATGATCAATTTGATGCTTGATAATTGTTTTGAGATATGGAGCTAGTCATATTAAAGTCATGCTAGTTGGGTGATTATGAATTTAAAGAATGCTTGTGTTGAAGCTTGTGATTCCCGTAGCATGCACGTATGGTGAACCGCTTTGTGATGAAGTTGGAGCACAATTTTATTTATTGATTGTCTTCCTTATGAGTGGCGGTCGGGGACGAGCGATGGTCTTTTCCTACCAATCTATCCCCCTAGGAGCATGCGCGTAGTGCTTTGGTTTTTGTTGACTTCTAAATTTTTGCAACAAGTATATGAGTTCTTTTGATTAATGTTGAGTCCATGGATTATACGCACTCTTTCACCCTTCCAACATTGCTAGCCTCTCTTGTACCGCGCAACTTTCGCCGGTACCATACATCCACCATTTACCTTCCTCAAAACAGCCACCATACCTACCTATTATGGCATTTGCATAGCCATTCTAAGATATATTACCATGCAACTTTCCACCGTTCCGTTCATATGACACGCATTACTTTTGTCATATTGCTTTTTTGCATGATCATGTAGTTGACATTGTATTTGTGGCAAAGCCACCTTCATAATTTTCATACATGCCGCTCTTGATTCATTGCATATCCCGGTACACCACTGGAGGCATTCATATAGAGTCATATCTTGTTCTAGCTTTGAGTTGTAAATCCATAAAAGTGTGATGATCAACATTATTAGAGCATTGTTCTAGTGAGGAAAGAATGATAAACACTATGATTCCCCCACAAGTCGGGATGAGACTTTGGACTTCACAAAAAGAAAAAAAGAAAAAAAAAGGCCAAAAAGAAAGAAAAAAAGGAGAAGGCCAAAGAAAAGGAAAAAAAGAAGAAAAAGGAAAAAAAGGAAAAATAAAATGAGAGAAAAACAGAAAAGGGACAATGCTACTATCTCTTTTTCCACACTTGTGCTTCAAAATAGCACCATGATCTTCATGTTAGAGAGTCTCATATGTTGTCACTTTCATATACTAGTGGGATTTTTTCATTATAGAACTTGGCTTGTATATTCCAATGATGGGCTTCCTCAAAAGTGCCCTAGGTCTTTGTGAGCAAGCAAGTTGGATGCACCCCACTTAGTTTATTTTGTTGAGCTTTCATATATTTATAGCTCTAGTGCATCCGTTGCATGGCAATCCCTACACACTCACATTGATATCTATTAATGGGCATCTCCATAGCCCGTTGATACGCCTAGTTGATGTGAGACTATCTTCTCCTTTTTTGTCTTCTCCACAACCACCATTCTATTCCACATATAGTGTTATGTCCATGGCTCATGCTCATGTATTGCATGAAAGTTGAAAAAGTTTGAGATTATTAAAGTATGAAACAATTGCTTGGCTTGTCATCGGGGTTGTGCGTGATTAAATACTTTGTGTGATGAAGATAGAGCAACAACCAGACTATATGATTTTGTAGGGATAACTTTCTTTAGCCATGTTATTTTGAGAAGACATGATTACTTTGATTAGTATGCTTGAAGTATTACTATTTCTTATGTCAATATGAACTTTTATTCTGTATTCATTTGGATCTGAACATTCATGCCACAATAAAGAAAATTACATTATGAATTATGCTAGGTAGCATTCCACATCACAAAAATTCCTTTTTATCATTTACCTACTCGAGGACGAGCAGGAATTAAGCTTGGGGATGCTTGATACGTCTCCAACGTATCTATAATTTTTGATTGTTCCATGCTATGATATTACCCCTTTTGGATGTTTATGGGCTTTATTTTACACCTTTATATCATTTTTGGGACGAACCTACTAACCGGAGGCCTAGCCCATATTGATGTTTTTTTGCCTATTTCAGTATTTCGAAGAAAAGGAATATCAAACGGAGTCCAAACAGAATGAAAACTTCGGGAGCGTGATTTTTGGAACGAACATGATCCGGAGAGCTTGGAGTGCAAGTCAAGAAGCTTCTGAGGGGCCCACGAGATAGGGGGCTGTGCCCTCCCTGTAGGGCGCGCCCCCTGTCTCGTGGGCCCCTCAGGCGGCCACCGACGTACTTCTTCCTCCTATATATACCTATGTACCCCGAAAACATCCAGGGGCACCACAAAACACAATTTCCACTGCCGTAACCTTCTGTATCCGCGAGATCCCATCTTGGAGCCTTCACCGGCACTCTGCCGGAGGGGGAATCGACCATGGAGGGCCTCTACATCAACATCCTTGCCCCTCCAATGAGTTGTGAGTAGTTTACCACATACCTACGGGTCCATAGTTATTAGCTAGATGGCTTCTTCTCTCTTTTTGGATCTCAATACAATGTTCTCCTCCTCTCTTGTGGAGATCTATTCGATGTAAACTCTTTTTGCGGTGTGTTTGTCGAGATCCGATGAATTGTGGGTTTATGATCAAGTTTATCTAAGAAAAATATTTGAATCTTCTCTGAATTCTTTTATGTATGATTGAGTTATCTTTGCAAGTCTCTTTGAATTATCAGTTTGGTTTGGCCTACTAGACTGGTTTTTCTTGCCATGGGAGAAGTGCTTAGCTTTGGGTTCAATCTTGCGGTGTCCTTACCCAGTGACAGAAAGGGTTGCAAGGCACATATTGTATTGTTGCCATCGAGCATGACATGATGGGGTTTATATCATATTGCATGAGTTTATCCCTCTACATCATGTCATCTTGCTTAATGCGTTACTCTGTTCTTATAAACTTTATACTCTAGATGCAGGCAGGAGTCGGTCGATGTGTGGAGTAATAGTAGTAGATGCAGGCAGGAGTCGGCCTACTTGTTATGGACGTGATGTCTATATACATGATCATGCCTAGATAATCTCATAACTATGCGCTTTTCTATCAATTGCTCGACAGTAATTTGTTCACCCACCGTAATACTTATGCTATCTTGAGAGAAGCCTCTAGTGAAACCTATGGCCCCCAGGTCTATCTCTTATCATATCTGCTTTCAATCTACTTTTATTTGCATCTTTACTTTTTGCATCTATATTACAAAATAACAAAAATATATTTATCTTATCATACTATCTTTATTAGATCTCACTTTCGCAAGTGGCCGTGAAGGGATTGACAACCCCTTTATTGCGTTGGATGCGAGTTCTCAGTTTGTTTGTGTGGTGCGTGGGACTTTTGAGGAGCCTCCTACTGGATTGATACCTTGGTTCTCAAAACGGAGGGAAATACTTATGCTATACTTGCTGCATCACCCTCTCCTCTTCGAGGAAAACCAACGCAAGCTCAAGACGTAGCATCCATCACCACCGCAAGCACCAAGTGGACCAATGACAAGAGCACGTGCACGCGCCATCGAGAACGAGGTGAACTATTTCCTATTCAAGTCTCGTTTGGATTCGTGTGAGGATTGGATTCTACCTCAAACGGAAACATTGCTCACTCTTAGGTACGAGGAAGTTGACCGCGAGAAGGAGAAGATAGAGCTGCGAGCCTCCATGGAGCAAGAGAAGGAAGGAGAGGTCGAGAAGAGTGAAGAAGGAGAAGGGGAGGCAAAACCCCTTGCACTATAGGAATCAGCTAATTTGCCGTCTGTGGCTGTCTTTGCCATCAGTTTTTGGTCGGGCCTGACGGCAAAGACCAATTTTGCCGTCAACTGCAGACTGCAAAGAAATACAGACGGCAAACAGCTCACTTTGTTGTCTGCTAAAAAATTACTAACGTCAAAACAGACTTTGCCGTCTGCGAAAAAAATACAGATGGCAAAGAGCATACTTTGCCGTCTGTAATAAAAAACACAGACGACAAAGATATTTGCTGTCTGCTTTTTTTTACAGTCGGCAAAGAGCATACTTTGCCGTCTGTAATAAAATACGCAGATGGCAAAGATCTCTGTCGTCTGCGTTTTTTACTACAGACGGCAAAGCAAAGAAACACAACACGCGTATCGGTCTCCTGGATCGATGAGCTGGCATCATCTGCAGCGTCCAAAGACTCCCAATCGGCCTCTCTCTCACCTCATGACGCACGCACCCAGGCGCATCCCCACCCTCTGGCCCACCCCTCTCTCTGCCCATCCCCCGCCTCACCCATTTTATCCTCTCCCCCATCTCTCTGTCCACCCCCCTCTCTCTCCGCTCGCGCTAGCCGCCACCGCTCGCCTCACCAGCAAGCTGCCGCCCATGTCCGTGCGCCGTCCGCCTTCGCTCACC
>NC_041386.1:734956992-734983394 GCF_002162155.2 Triticum dicoccoides | reverse complement strand
CGTCCGCATCCACCCGGCTCGGCTCGCCGTCCACGCGCTGCCCCCGTCCACCCGCCTCCGCCCGTGCGCCGGCCCTGACCACGTCCTCCGTTGCCACGCACCCCAGGCTGGCCACGACCGCGTCCTTCATCGCCACGCGCCGGCCCCGACCACGTCCTTCGTCACCACGCGTGCTCCGCCGGCCTCGACCTCGTCCTCTATCGCCACGCGCTCCGGCCCTAACCGCGTCCTTCGTCGCCGCGCGTGCCCTGCCGGCCTCCTCCGTCGCCACGCGCGCCCTGCCGACCTCGACCGCGTCCTCCGTCACCAAGCGCCCCGGCCATGGGGTGTCTCCGGTCCTACCCGTTGCTCGGAAGGCAGCCTGCTTAGGCCGAAGTTCTCTGGCGTTTTTGTTCTTGAAGGATCGAAGCTGACACAATCTGTAACTTGTAATCAGATTTTGTTATATATTCACAGATAATTGTCGCACTACTAGAACGTGGCACAAATGAAATATTGTGAGATTTAAAACCTATGTGATGATTTGGCTTACACTTTCGATTATATGAGACTAAAAAATGCATGTGTCCGGCGAGACGCTCTGAGCTGGCGTCATTTAGAAAAAATAGAATACAATATTTGTCGTCTGCTGTTCTGTCCTGATGACGATAAAATACACGTTTGATTGACGGCAAAGACCGCGTGCTTTGCCGTATGGTATTTCCGCCGCAGACGGCAAATTTGTGGTTGGCTGACGGCAAAGACTTTGCCGTCTGCCCGATAAAAAGCTGACGGCAAAGTACTCTTTGCCGACTTTGCCTTTGTCGTCACACTTTGCCGTCAGCCAGGTGACGGCAAAGTCTTTGCCGTCTATATTTCAGCCTTTGCCGTCTGTACTTGCCTGACGGCAAACTGTCTGATTCCTGTAGTGTTGGACACCCCGAGTGCCCGGCACCTGCAGCCCTAGGTGCCCGGGCTCCTGCCCGCCTACAGCTGCGCCTCCCGGGTGCCCAGACCTTGGCCTACCGGGTGCCCGGCATCTACCCCTCCAGCCATTGGGCGTCGCCCCGGGTGCCCGGCCACCCCTCCAGCCGGCCTCCTGGCGCCACCCCGCGTGCCCGGGCTTGGGACCCCGGGGTGCCCGGCCTACTCCCAGCCAGCCCCCTGCACAAGCCGGATGCCCGGCCCCTCTCGCCCCTGGGGCCCGGCTGAACCTGGGCGTCCCCCTCTGACCGGTCCGGGTGCCCGATCCCGTGGCCCCGGGTGCCCGGACGAAACCGTGGGCCTGCGTGCCTCCTCGGGGCTTTGCCCTTGTATCCTCCCTCCTCTCTCATTTCGTCCCTAAACTATATAAGGGCATCTCCTAGCTCATTTGTAGGGTTAGCAAAGATTGTAGAACACAAAAGAGGGCTTTGCTCATCTTCCTCCTTTAGGAGATCTAGACCTCCACTTGGAGAAGCTCCTCTTGGATATCAAGCCCTCCTCTTGGAGAAGATCCTCTTTGGATGCAAGACCTCACCTAGTGAGAAGAACCTTACCCTAGTGCTATTATCCTTGGATTGATCTTGTAATCTTGTGGATCTCATGTATGCCCCTCTAGTGGATGTGATATTTGGGTTTGTTTGAGAGTTTTGTTCCTTATGTTCTTGAGTGTTTTCCTCCTTTTTCCCCCTCCAAGTGTGAAAAGATCCCACCTAGGGTTTGACCCTACAACACGACCCCACATTAACTATGTTATTCTGGGTCATAATTGACCATGATTGTCGCAAATAAAATATATGTTATACATTGCAAAAATAATATAATTTGCAAGTACATTCAGATACGAACCAAACGATACAATTTTTGGTGACATGCATTCACATTTTGCTTGTCAAATACAGTACGTGGCCAAACTTTGACCCAAAATATGCAAAACAAAAAAAACTTCCAAGACCAGCGCCGCTCTTCCGGTCTTCTCCTCTTAAACCACCGCCACTCCTCTCTTGTTCCAATCTAAATCCAGCGCCACTCCTCTCCTCTTCCATTTCAAAACCATCGCCCCTCCTCTCCTGTTCCAATCCAAAACCAGTGTCGCTCATCTCCTGTTCTAATCCAAAACCAGCGCTGCTCCTCTCCTCTTCCATTCAAAAACCACCGCCGGTGAGTGAAGGTGCTATGGAGAAGTAGATCGATGGAGGAATACAACCGATACGTGAGGATCATAGATGGCGACCCTGTGAAGCTAGCTAGGATGTTGGAGATACAGTCTTGGTTTGACAACAAGGACCAACTAGCGGCGACGGTGACATCCATGGCCAAATATCTGCAACAGAGCGAAAAGGCGGCAATACGCGCGGGAGTACATAGAGCTGCTCCTCTGGGCCATGAGGGAGTATCGATCCCTCATGAGGGAGCAGTGTTGGGAGTATCGATCCCAGATGGAGCATCCACCAAAGATTGAAGGATCGAGCATCTACAGGGTGCCGTTTGTGCGGGTGTCATGCCAGAGCGAGCCAGTAGAGTCTTCGTTGACCGAACCCAACTGCAAGAGGAGAAAAACAGTTGGCCCCACGATGCTTCCCCCCCATCCTCTCCCTCGCCGTTCACATCGTCTCACGGGGCGGCTGTCTGCCGCTGAGGAATAGGAGGGACTGCCCCCCCCTAGCCCAATAGTCGGGCAGGTTGTGAATTGTCAGGAGGAGCTTAGGGTTGTCAGTATTTGCAGGTTGTGAATTGTGTTTTGTGTTGTGTATTTTGAGATTACTTTCAGATATGAATGTCTTTTAGATTTGCAGTATTGAGCATATGAAGTATTTTATGAAATCTAGAGATCTATTTTTAGCACTTCAAAAAATGTAGTTTCATAGGAGTATAAAAGTGCAGACAATGCGATTCTCAGAAAGAAACTGCAAATTTCAGTTTCAGATAAGAAACTGCAAGTTCAGTTTCAGATAAGAAACTGCAACTTTCAGACGTAGAGCATTTATATTAACACGACCTTTTCAAATAGTGTTAACATCATGTTGGAAGTTTTATTCATGGTCGAAACTGGAACTACGAGCCAGTTAACATCATGCTGATCAACATTCATGCATAGCACATCTTCATATGATGCACAGTCAAAAAGTTATGCTATTTTCAAAATGCCCACACGATGTTGAGTGTGCGAAAAACAGAGAAAACGAGGGACGAAGTTTTGGCAAGTGTTGGCCGTGATGTGCGTAGATGACAATTGGGACCCACATGTCAATAAAGGCAGAGGCAAAAAATTTGGAGATATTTTCCCTGCACAGGTGGAATCGAACCCGGGCGGAACAACTCTCCGGTAGTGTCACTCGGCCACTAGGCTAGTTCAGTTGCTTCGTTACTAATAACGCACTTCATCAGGTGGTCGGATCTCCTCCTGCGCCTTTGTGCGCTAGCCGCGACGCCGCTGTGTGCCGTTGTGAACATGCTGAACAAACGAGAGGAATCAGGAGAGGACAGTACGTGGAGAGGCGGACAGTCGGGACCCACCAGGTCTATGGCCGTACGCAAGCAAGTGCCTCATCGAAAAAATACTTCCTCCTAATGCTATACTGACATTGGGGCCCACGGGTTTGTCAACATAGTTATATTTTTTAGGTGCTTCAACGTAGTTACTATAGGAGATAAATTCACAACGAAGCTGGGGAGCTGGCAGGTATCATTTATTATCACTGGGGCAGAAAGTATCAGCTGGGTTTTGGGCTGCTCCGTCTAGTCTTTATTTTTTAACATGCGCAACCCACGACCTCGGTTGGGAGGTCCATAGGCCGGTTGTATCGACCGGCCTATGGACCTCCATCCGAGGTTTTATTTTTCCTTAAACATCGGCAGCCCAATTTATGTATTTTTTTGAAGAAAACGCAGAGGTCTGTTCTATTTTTCTATATAAGAATAGGAACGTCTGGTCCAACTTATGTTTCCCTTCTAACTATATTATATATATTTAAATTATTTTATATGTTATTATATATTATTGTTATTGTCATCATATCTTTAACAGATACTTACATATGTAAGAAAACAATATCCCACATCTTATTAACTTATAAAAATAATTTCTTAACAATAAAATCCTGGATTTTTTTGGCAACGAAAATCCAGGTGATTGTGTACAAAAGCTTAGTAAGTTTAAGGACCAATATAATAATAAATCACTTATTATTTAAATATATACTCAGCCCCTGTTTATTTTTTGATAACATTGTTGCGCCCACCCCAACATTATAATTACAATCAGCCAAGCAAAATCGTGTATTTCCAGAAAGAGCAAATGTCCTGTATTTTTTTAGGAAAAACATAAATGGGCCACATGGACGCTACATTATTTGTTCACCCAGCCCAGCTAATGAACTGTAATTCAAAAAAAAGATCAAATTGACTGTAAATTCTGAAAAAATGGGTTGAATACATGCCACATTTTTTGAGACTGAAATGTGGGCCAATAGGTCGAAGCCAACGCAAGTCATTGTCAACTAAGTCAACAAATGATTCTGACATCGTTAGCCGTTGTATTTACATCCAACGACCGACATTCATCTTCAATCTCTCGTCTTCTTCCTCCAGCACCGCCCGGACGACCTGCTCCCACCTCCTGCTGCTAGCAGCTCTGCTTAGCACGCTTCGCTGTGAAGCGCTACTCCACCGTTGGCCAGGCCATCCCTCCACACCTCTTGTTCTTCTCCACCGATTGTCGAACCACACTGCACCAGAACCAATTAAGCCTCATACACCTCTCCGTCCGCGACTCTTCTCCCGCGTCTTCCCATCTCCTCCTCGTTGTTGTCTAGGGCTTCGCCGTCGTCCATCACCTTGGATGCACTCGGTGCGGAGTGGTCAACGTGGTCAACGAACGACACCATCGGAAGTAGACTGTGCGTGGAGAGGCTGATAGCTGGGTCCGTGGCCGCACGCAAGGAAATGCCTCCTTATTACGCGCAAAATAATGATTCCTCCACCTGACAGCTGGGACCCACCAGAAGGGCCTCTGTATTTCGCGAAAAAAGTATTCCCACCGCTGACAGGTCGGACCCACCAGCTATATCTTCGCATGAAAGAAAGTGCCTCCCTATTACGCACAAAAAATGAATACCCCCTGCTAGCTGGGACCCACAATAGTGGGAGGTTGACTTGTGGGTCAACTAAGTTGACGGGGAGCGAGGGCTTTGTCAACTTAGTCAATATGAATGATTCTTGCTCCAGTGACCGTACAATGTCCATCCAATAGCCATAGTACTTCTTCAACCTCTAGTCTTCTTGCTCCAGCCGCCCAAACCAGCGCCGGTCGTGCCTCGTGCTCCTGCCTCCCGTGGCCGGCTGCGATGCCGCGAAGGCCACGCCGCCCTCTACTACTCCCACCGCTGGCCAGGACATCCCTCTACTCACCCCCCCCCTGTTATTCTGTGGCGATAGAAGCCTCACACCGCAGCGAACCAGTGAACCCTGATACTCGTCTACGCGTGGGCATCCACTACCGCATCTTCCCCGGCTCCACGTCGTCCCCTTCCTAGGCCTCGCCGTCGTCCACCGCCCTAGTGCTCTCGGCGCGTGGTCAATGTGGTCAAGGAATGGCTTCCATCGGACGTGGACTATACGTGGAGAGGCTGACAGCTGGGTCCACGGCTGCGGTAAGGAAGTGCCTCCTTATTACGCTGAAAATAATGATTCCTCCACCTGACAGCAGGGACCCACCGGACGGGCAACCGTATTTTGCATAAAAGCGTTTCCCCCCTGACTGCTAGGACCTACCAGCTACATCTTCGCACGCAAGGAAGAGCCTAACAGTCGGGACCCACCTGGTCGATGCATATGTAGCGTTGTCATTCTAGTCACGAACGTGTACGTACATACTGGTCGATGTAGAGGCGCACATGTAGCATGTACACGTACGTACAGCGGATAATGTGCAAGAAGGAAAATACGGCCACGTACATACATACGGGCGGGGTCTCGAATGCCTACTCGCGCATATGTACGGCCAGGGCACGTGTACATGGCTGGGTCGGAACGGAGAAACATCATAGTCGTCGTGTTCATGGAGGGCCAACCGGCTGGGTCAGAACGGAATGCGTCGTCGTGTTCATCGGGAGGGTTTGGACGGAACAGCCGATGGAAACGAGGCCTGGCGTACCGCAGAACGGAGGAAACGGCCTTGTGTTCGACCGGTCACATTCGAAACGGGATCATGTTCATCGGGAGGGGTCTGGCGTACCGCAAAATGGAGGAAACAGACTTGGGTTGGACCTCGTATGGTCGAAACTGTTGATCAGAAGGGGTGTGGCATACCGCAAAACGGTGGAAACAAACTTGTATTGGAGCACTACGGTTGAAACGGGGGTGCTATTCATTGGGAGGGGTGTGGTGTACCGCAAAACGAGACTCCACAGGATACTGTTCATCTCCATCGTCGACCTGCTCCAGCCTCCACGGGCTACTGTTCATCCACCGTCGACCTTCTCCAGCCTCCACTTGCGACTGTTCATCCACGGGCTCCTTTTCATCCAGCCTCCACCGCGCGCTACTCCACCGGCTACTGTTCATCTCCATCGTCGACCTGCTCCAGCCTCCACGGGCTACTGTTCATCCACCGTCGACCTCCTGCAGCCTCCACCTGCGACTGTCCATCCACGGGCTCCTGTTCATCCAGCCTCCACCGCGCGCTACTCCACCGGCTACTGTTCAACCAGCCCTGTCCATGGGCTCCTGTTCAACCACCCCTCCACGGGCTACTTTTCATCCACCCCTCCACCATCTATTGTTCAACCAGCCCTCCACGGGGTCGTCCTGTTCATCGAGCCCTCCGCGGGATCCTGTTCATCCAACCCCAACCGGCTCGATCAATCGGGGTCCTGTTCATCCAGAGGCAACACCATGGGGTCCTATTCATCCACCCCCACCGGGAACTGTTCATCCAAACCCCCCAGCAACGCTCACTATTCATCAAGGGAAGGAGGCAGCAGGGTTTGATCGGCTTCAGTTAGCAGCAGTAGCGAAGGAATCACTCGGGTTCAGTAACATAGCTAGTGCAATCGCTCGTGTTCAATTAGAGCCCAACACCTCGCTCGGGTTCAGTTAGAGCCCAACGCCTCGCACACACGCGCGTACGTGTACGAGAGAAACGCGCATCGCTTGGCCCTCGACCACCCACCGTAACCGGGAACTCCCTGAAATTTTCCTCGCTCTCGCTTCTACCACGGTTTTTTCCGTCATGGACGGCCCAAAGAATGTCATGCAGCTGCGTCTCCGGCCCGCCCTAGACGAAGAGGCCATTTTCTGTCATGACGAAAAGCCCACGACATCTATGATGATACCGGGTTTTGTCACAATTATCATCATAGAAGTGTCATAAGTATGACATCAAATTTTTTCGTTCGGCCCAAAATGTCACGGATGAGTCTTTTTTTTTGTAGTGTAAGTATCACGTGAGTGTTAGTATATGAAAGACTAAAATATGATTGAGTATGTGGACTTGCTAGATAAAGCTCTTATATTGACTCTTTTAGATATTATAACAAATTGCAATTGGCTCAATGACCGAGTCTATAATGAATTATCACTTTAGTATGAGAAGTTATATGACAATATACTGCTATTTTAAAGATGATCACGATGACCTCATGTCCGTCTTTTATTTTATCGACACCTCAATCTTTAAACATGTGGACATGATTATCGGTTTTGGTTTTCTCTTGAGGACAAGTGAGGTGTAAGCTTGGGGAAGTTGATACGTCCACTTTGGATCATGTTTTATGTTCATATTTATTGCATTATGGACTCTTATTTCACATTATGGTACAATACTTATGTCTTTTCTCTCTTGTTTTACAAGATTTACATGAAGAGGGAGAATGCCAGCAGCTGGGATTCTGGGCCAGAAAGGAGCAAATATGAGATACCTATTCTGCACAATTCCAAATGTCCTGAAACTTTAGGGAGAATTGTTTTGGAATGTATAAAAAATATTGGGTGAAGAAACAACAGAAGGGGACCCACCAGGTGGCCACAAGCGCGCCCCCTGAGCTTGTGGACCCCCTGACCAGTCCATCGTCTGCCATATGAAGGGTTTCGACCTAAAAAATAAGAAGGAAGCTTCCAGGACGAAGCGCCGACGTCTCGAGGCGGAACCTGGGCAAAAGCAATCTAGGGCTCTGGTGGAGCTATTCTGCGGGGCAAAGTTCCCTGGAGGGGGAAATCGAAGCCATCGTCATCTCCAACGATCATCTCATCGAGGGACGGTCAATCATCATCAAGATCTTTACCAGCACCATCTCCTCTCAAACCCTAGTTCATCTCTTGTATTCAATCTTTGTCTCTAAACCTCATATTGGTACCTATGGATTGCTAGTAGTGTTGATTACTCCTTGTGGTTGATGCTAGTTGGTTTATTTGGTTGAAGATCATATACTCAGATCCTTAGTGATATTTATTACCCCTATGATCTTGAACATGAACATGCTTTGTGAGTAGTTATGTTTGTTCCTGAGGACATGGGAGAAGTCTTGTTATAAGTAATCATGTGAATTTGGTATTCGTTCGATATTTTGATGAGATGTATGTTGTCTTTACTCTAGTGTTGTTGTGTGAACGTCGACTATGACCCTTCACCATGATTTGGGTCTAGGGGAGGCATTGAGAAGTAATAAGTAGATGATGGGTTGCTAGAGTGACAGAAGGTTAAACCCTAGTTTATGTGTTGCTTCGTAAGGGGTTGATTTGTATCCACATGTTTCATGCTATGGTTAGATTTATCTTAATTCTTCTTTTATAGTTGCGGATGCTTGTGAGAGGGGTTAATCATAAGTGGGAGGCTTGTCCAATTAAGGATAGCATCCAAGCACTGGTCCACCCACATATCAAATTATCAAAGTAACGAACGTGAATCATATGAGCTTGATCAAAACTAACTTGACGATAAATCCCATGTGTCCTCGGGAGCGCTTTGCTTTATATAAGACTTCATCCAGGCTTATACTTTGATATAAAAAGGATTCGGAAAGCTTGCTGCACCTTTGGTACACTTGTTACTTGTTACCCGTTAAGCATTATCTTACTACCAAACTATCTGTTACCGATAATTTCAGTGCCTATAGAAAATATCAAGCTAAAACTGCTTGTCATTTCCTTCTGCTCCTCGTTGGGTTCGACACTCTTACTTATCAAAAGGACTATGATTGATCCCCTATACTTGTGGGTCATCACTAAGACGCACAACGCTAAGCGTCTAAACCGACGTTAAGCGTCTAAACCAACAGACAAACAAATATGTCATGGTCACTACATATCTAACATAGTAAATGCCATGTCTTGGCACCTGACAAAATCCTATTTGCATATGTGTAACACAAGCTTATATGACAATACCTTCGGTTTATCATCTGAAACAACAAAAACAGACCAAACATTTGCTACAATTATTTTAATTTATTGATATTGATGCAATTTCTCCATGATTAACAGACCCAAGGCTCCACTGAATTCATTAGCTACCGCAAACATATGTAAAAGGAACTTGCTCAAAGGCAGTGTTTTACCAAAATACTGAATGAGTAAGGTCAACTAGACATGGCACCGGTAACCAGTCTGATTGAAACTTTTAGTAGTACACTAGGAGGTTGACTATATGCACTAGGATTTCGGATAATCATAGTTTGATTGCTATGGACAAGAAGGCCAATTGCAGTATAATTTAGCCCCATGAAACAAGTACATGGATGTCCAGAACAACATCGAGTGCAAAGTCACTACAAGCGTTTCCATAGTCGACGAGAACGTCTCCTCCCACAGAACGAATATCTCTGAAAAGTCTGAAATAAATCCAGAAACATGCGAGCACCAATGCCAAGTCTAGTACTTATCCCTCGTCGACACGTTCCACCACAAAGAACCCACCATCTGAGCAAGCTCGGTTCATCCATGTTAGCTCACACGTCTCCAAAGTATCTATATTTTTTTATTATTTCATGCTATTATCATACCACTTTTATATACTTTTGGCAATAATTTATATTATTTTTATTTAGACTAACCTATTAACCATGTGTGCCAAATGCCAATTCCCCTTTTTTTGGTTATTTTGGGTTTTGAGGTGAAAAATTGGCGAAGTCAGAATGACCTGAATATTTTATGGATTTTGTATAGAATATATCAAAATTTTTGGTGGCTGAATCAACGCAAGACTGCACATGTGGGTGCCACATGGATAGACTATGCGGCCTGGGGCCCAACCGCGCCATCCATCCATGTGGCAAAACCCTAAGGTGGTTGGAGCTCTACTTCGGGCGCAAGAAAGTTAATTTATGAGGAAAAAAATCGTGTCAAAATTCCAGCCCGATCAGAGTTACGGGTCTCCGGATATCTAAGAAACGGTGCTCGGCCGCATAAATAGTAGAGGAAACAGAGAAACATCCAATCTCAGAGGGGGTTCCGCCCTCAGGGAGCCATGTCGGCCAATGACCAGTGGGGGAATCCTTCTCCCATGTTGGGTGAAGGCCAAGGAAGAAGAAGAAGAAGCAGGAGACCCTCTCTCCCCTCTCTCCTGGTGGTGCCACAGAGACGCTAGGGGAACCATCGTCATGGCGACCATCTCCATCAACTTGATGTCTTCATCAACACCTTCCTCCCTCTTTATTCAGCGGTCCACTCTCCTGCAACCCACTGTAACACTCTACTTGAATATGGTTCTTGATGCTATAGATTTTATCTAATGTATTGCCTCATCGCTATTATGTGTGAGTAATTTCATTTCGTCCTATATGTTAATTGGTGATCATGATAGGTTTGAGTGACATGTTTTCTTTTTTTTGTTGTCCTTTGGTGCCCCTCATATGAGCGCACACGTATATAGATTACGCTTTAGGGTGTTGCAAGTGATTGATTTTCTTATGGTGGATTGCGGGAATGATAGAAACCTCAACCCCAGTTCGTTAGTCGTTGCATATGGGATGAACATGAACCATATTTATCTTAATGTTAGGGTTGGGCTTACTTTAATGAACTTGTTAGCAGTTGCATATACTTACTAATAGTTCCAATCATAAGTGCATAAAATTCTGAGAAAGGGATAGCAGAGGCCTTTCCCACACATAAAACTCCAATGGCGGTTATCTGTTTAGTTATCAATTTCATAGGGACAATTCCACACATCCAACCACCACTTTTCCAAAACCGCTATATTTATTTTATTTCACTTTTATTTAAATAAAACCTAACTTTTATTTCCACGTTCTTTATTATCTTGCAAATATAACCCGTTACACCTACAAAGTAGTTTATTTCTTATTTCTAGGTAAACAAAACATTGCACGTAGAGTTGTATCAGTGGTTGATAGAACTTGAGAGAATATTAATCTTACCTTTAACTCCTCGTTGGGTTCGACAATCTTACTTATCGAAAAGGCTATAACCGATTCCCTACTCTTGGGTTATCATTAGTTTACAATGTTTTTTCCTTTGTCGCGGCTTTTTTCCTCACCCCTAATATATTTTTTAATTGCGCTCCGGTGGTATGGGCCAATCTCTTTATTGCTGCTTGTTCAGACTCAACATGAAAACATGACATGGAAATAGATGAATTTGTGTGGAAACCTTTAGGGAGTCCACGCCGAGTAGGCCATGACCACGTGGAAGGATTGTGATAATTTTGACCGCTAGAACTCTTGGGTTTGCCAATTCTCAGCTGTTACATGAAGTATATCCAATGGATGACGGCGTAAGTTATTCCCATACTATATATGGGTATTGATATAGATATATAGTATTCTACAATTTTTTTAGGGAAAGGCCATCATGACTAATTTTATTAATTATTTAAATCATGCTTACATCGTTTGCTAAAGAAAAAAGTGACTAAACGCAGAAGCATGTAGCCGGTCGAGATTTCAGGTACAAGCGCAGTCATTTTGATGGTCAATTGAAACCGTGCTACCAGATGACGATTCAACTGAGATGGCAGATCAGATCTTGAAAAACGTGTCAGCCAATGCCGGGCGCATGAGCTTGCCCATCTCGTTAACGAACTTGTCCATGGTGGGGCCGGGCATGCACACGGGGACTGCGATACCCTCCTCACCCATGGCGTTCCTTACGGCAATGAAGAAGCTGACGACGCCTGGTATGGCGACGACTCCACCCTTCGCCGGACCGGCATACACCGGCTTGCCCCAGCCGAAGTCAAGGTCGCGGAATCCAAACTTGGTCACGTCCGACACGAGGTAGCCGTGTGCCACAGCAAAGTGTGGCCATGCGCGTTGTGCCATGAACGCCGCCACGGAGAGGATGTACTCCACATCCACCTCCCGCTTCGCCTTCATCACCAGCTCCACGGCGTAGCTCACAGGGTTGACGAGCAAGTTACCGGCAGTGGAGATGGCGACCGGGGAAGCGAAGGCATTGCCATAGTAGCCGACGGGGATGATAGTGTTGCTTTTGAAACGGATGTTGACGATACAGATCATCCTCATTTCTTCATCGGCACGGGGGGCGAGAGCTGCCGTGCAGCACCTCCACAGGCACCCCGTGATGACCTCGAAGTTGGTAGCTTCGCGACTGAGAGCCGGCGGGAGGTGGGATCGGATGGCCGAGATCTCCCGCCACCCAATGAAGAAGGAGCGGTGCACCATGAATTCCAAGGGCACAGTGGCGCCATTCATGTCCATCACATCATCGTACTCACGGTGCGCAAAGCGTGGTGGGAGTAGTACATCATCGTTCAGCTGCGGTGCCTGCAGCAGCTCGCGCCCCCACACCGGCCGCACTGTTGGCGCCGGCGCACCCCGAGCCAGCTCTGCGATAGCACCCATGAGCTGCACTATCCCCGCCCCATCTGCCATCGTGTGCTGTATCCTCACAGCCATGATGAAGCCTCCGCAAGCGAGCCGTGTCACCTGCATGCATGCAGGAGGCTCAGTATTGGATGACACGTTATATAGTTAGGGTACATTTTAGATGGTTTTTAAAAGTCTCAGCCGATTTTGAAAAGTGCATTTTTTCCTGCTAATAATTCAATGCGCTTTTTGTAAAAGGATGTGTCTAGATCTCAGTCGACTGAGACTTAACCAAGTCTAATTCAAGTGATACAACACGTTAGAAAGAAAAAAAAACTGAAAAGAAAAATTTGCACGGATCTTAACATAAAATCCTACGAATATAGCATTGACTTAGACTTGTTTAACTCTCAGTCAACTGAGACTTAGCAATCCCTTTGTGAAAAGTCTCAACTGTTTTCTTAGGCTTACCAAAAGCCGAAAGTTGGCGAAAGCATACCTGGAAAAGGAGGAGCGGGCAGTCGAGGATACCGGAGGAGCCGGGGACATCGAATAGGAGCTCGTTGAGGCACGGGAAAGGCGGCCCCAGGGCTGCATCAAACTGGTCAAGGCGGACGTTGGCGTCAGCCTCGACGAACAGCACGCCCTCGCCGGTGTAGTTGACGGCGAGCTTGCGGCCCTCGAGCTCCCTCAGCCGCCCCGCGAACGGGTAGTAGTGCACGAGCATCGCCACTATGGCGCCGCGTAGTATAGGTGCAGGGTCGTCGTCCCTGCCGTCGTGCTGCCGGAAGAAGTGGATGATGAGGACCTGGTAGCGGAGCCCGTCCTGGTCGTCGATGTCGGAGAGCCTCTTCAGCTCCCGCGGAGTAGGGGCCGCGGGCGAGGTAAAAAGGAAGGTGACAATACACACATGTTTGATCGATCAGCTGCTGCTATTTGTAGGTATATATGTAGTGACTATGTCCGTACCAAACAGCCGCATGCAAACACAGCAACTTAACATCCTGTGCTAAATCACGATTCAAATTTATGTAGTCCTACAAAAATCTATCACTATAGGAAAATCGTTTTAGGCCGAGTGCGTTATGTTTGTGCACTCGGCAAACAGCAACCTCAACCGAGTGCCGACGGAAAACACTCGACAAAGCCCACCTGAGCCGAGTGTAAAAAATGACCACTGGGCAAAGAGAAGTGTCTTCTGACGGGCATTAGGTAAACAAAGTGAAACGTTTCTGCCCTTACCACGGTTGGACTGACTGGCGATGGTGCAGTCACCTTTGCCGTGTGTCTTCTTACAAGCACTCGGCGAACACTTGTTTCTTTTTCTATGTGGCTAGGTCTCAATTGATTGAGATTTAATCAAGTTTCAGTCAAGTGACATAGCATATAAGAAAAGAAAAGCTAAATAGAATTTTTTACACAGATCTTCACGCGAGACCGAACGAATATCGCATCGACTGAGACTTAACCAAGTCTCAATTGACTAAGACTTAGAAAAATATTCTCTCTCTCTCTCTCTCTCTCGCTCTCTCTCTCTCTCTCTCTCTCTTATTTGCTTTCCTTTCTCCTCCTTTGCTTTCTTATCTTATCTTTTATTCATTTTCTCTTTGTTTTCTATTTCACACTTTTCTTTGCTTTGTTTTCTTCTCTTATTTCTTCCTTCTTCTTGGGTTAGGTTTGGATGCAAAGCTACTGTTGCTTTCCGAAAAAAGGTACCTTGGAATCTTTTTTACACTCAACATACAACATTATATGTGACATGTATTTATATATATATATTTCAACCATTAAGTGTATTTTCAGGCATTTAATTGATACAATTAAAAAAATGACTATGAAATTGGTTGAAAATCTTATTTTTGTTCTTTAGTCTATATTTAGGCCACACAAGAGTCAATAAACGGAGTGCCAAACAACAGGGGGGCAAGGCTCAACCACCAACATATAGCTCAGTGGTTCCTTAATTATCAAAATTCAAACTAATTCAAAAAGCACCAAACTTGGCATGGTGTCAATATGTCACCCATGGAGCCTATGGTAACTTTTTTTAGATATTCGATTTTTTTTTCACATATACATCTTACAACACCGACCATCTATGAAAAAACTAGGTTTCGGAAGGGAGCGAGTCTGGGTTGTTTACGAAGCGGCTAATTCTTCTCCTTTGTCCTTCAAATGTTTTCCACACTAAACACATGCCATTACACGTATCATGTCATATATGCATTTACCCGTGCGTGTTTGCTATATTTAATCTATTAAGTGCATTTCTAGCATTTAATATATATGATTCAAATTAAACTACACGCTACATGAATAATCACCATAATTAGGTTGAAAATCTTATTGATGGTGCTTAATGTATGTTTAGGACTTATATAAGGAAATGAGAGGAGTTCCGGACACAAGGTGACCGAGACTCGGGCACCAACATGGTGGTCATTGGCATTTTAATTCTTAGAAATTCAAACGAAGCTTGAAAATTATGTAACTTGGCTAGGTATCATGGTATCATCGCTAGAGGGTGTGGCATAAATTTCAGAATATTTGACAAAAGTTTTCATATAGACTACTTAAGAAAGAGACCAACTACAAGGCAGAAACTAGATTTTGAGAAGGAACGAACCAGATTTGATTGCGAATCAACCGCAACTTCGTCGGTTGGCTTTGAAATTATGTTCACACTCAAAATAAACCATTACATGTGACCTGTCAAAATTTGACATTTTTTTGGGCCAGTTTGCTATACTTAAGTCATTAAGTGAAGACATTTAAACTATAGAAAATATTAAATCAGTTAAAAAATTATGCAAACTCCTAGAAAACAACTTATAGGTAGTATATTGCATGTAAAAAATGTATTGTGGCATGTAACATGAATTTTTTATTGGGTATACAAGTTATATTTGTGCAAGTAGTATCAAAGGACTTTTCCGAGTGTAACCCATATGTAATGTGATCCATCCTCTTTTACCTATTTATTTGTTATCACACATATTATCAACTATGACGGCTCCTTTGACACCGTAAAGGAATTAGCAGACTCAATGAAGTCTGGGCGCATGCTAAATGATAGGGTCAGCAAAGTAGGCATAAATGTCATCTTGAAGAAGTTGCTAGCCTCATTAAGGAAGGTTATCAACTTATCATGGCACTGAGAGTTACGGTAAGCAAACACATAAACAAGTTGCATTCATCACGAGATTAAACATGAAAACCATCTTTTGTTATATGTTGAAAATGTAGACAAAAATGCAACAGTTTGAAACTATCGGTGACAAAGTCTGGCAAAATTCAGCAAGAGTATGCACCTTGACCTCAAAGACATGATATTCATTTTCTTAGCGTGTACATTTTTTTGATAGGAATAGTGGGCAAAAAGTATACTCATGATACCCTATCTAATACCACAAATTCTGTAGGTCATGATATTAGTTATATAGTTGCTAGACCAAGGCGTCAAGAGTGCGCCAAACCACTACTGGCTATTCAACGTGAATATCAGGACCTTGCAAAAATAAACGTGCATATTTGGGACAAGAGGCTCGAAGTTCTCGACCCATTAAGATTGTTGGGCAGAGAAGAACCTAGACGAATCTACAAGAACAACTAGTAATGATTTCAAGATGCTTTGCAAGGAAAATTATACCCTGAAAGCAGCATCCCTAACTACCACATCACCGACATTGATGTTTTGAAACAGGACACCTCTTAAGAGAAAGACAACCCCCCCATCACACAATTTTACACACTGCCTTCTTTTTTGTCCTGACAAAGTTAAATACACCTCCTAGCCACCGAGTCACAACCAACATTTTACTACATTACCAACCAACTTTATCTAAACCACCAGCTAACTGCGCACAAGCCAACTGTCAACCCCCACCACACCACTAGTTAATATTACGCGGGTACTAGCAAAGTTTGCATACTTGAAATTCGTACTTGCACTACATCCATCTTAAACAATCTCAACCGAAACCTTTCAAAAACAACTATCAAGTTGCAAGCATTATTGCTTTAACTTCTTTCTTAGCCATATCTTTCAATACATGTTAAAGTGCCTGTGATTGGTGCACACCCTGGAGAGCATAGTTGCCAGTCTCACGGCTCAGCTGTCAGTGCGTGTACCATCTACGGAGCGGCTGGCCAGTCCAGGTACGCCGTATGTGCACAGATGGATGATAGCCGCAAGCAGCTCAACATTTACATTCTTTCTATGACCCTAGTAAATAACAGTACCTTTGGTGTACTGTAGTAGGTACTATACTTTGAATTGCAGCTTTGTCAACCATCTACGGACTCGATTAATAGTTCACATTGCATCATGGTCCTTTGATTTATAATTTCAATCCGAGTACACTATATAGTATTCATTACAGAGAGAGTACTATAGAAATATGCATCAGCTGACAACCAACTAAGCAGCAACCAACAACCAATTTCCACCACATGTCCAACCAACTAAGCATCAGCTAACAACGGGAACTAAAACTTTTCTGCGGGATTCAAACCCCAGCCCTAGCCAGTTAAAACAGACAAGATTTGTGTCCAAACCGAACAAAAGAAAAATATATGTAGCGATCCAAAAGTTTTTATATTTATTTTTACAGAGAGAGTATCCTATTATATTGTGTCTATGGTCGCTGCTTGCATGTGTCGCATGCTCCGTGCGTTTTGTGCGTGCCTTTTTCTTTGCAATTTCATGTTCGTAGGTGTTATACTTGTGCTTGTCTGCACGCTTGAATGATGTGCTTACGTACGAGCATGCGTGCACACTCCCGGTCTGCTTGTGTGCGTGCATGCAGTGTTTAGAGCATCTCCAGCCGTTGGCCCCTCCCAGGAGGCATAAAAATCGCTCCTGGGACGAGCCGGCGATACAATCGGCGCTCGGGACGATTGGGCATCCAGCCGTCGCTCCCAGGTATACCTGGCCAAACCTCGGGCCGGGCCGGGCTTCGGGCCGGGCCTAGCCATGCCCGACACAAAAAACCCAGGCCCGGCCCGGCCCGGACCGGCCATCGGGCCTGTGTTTCTGGGCCCAAGCCCGACCCAAGCACGTAAAAGCCCGTCGGGCTTCGGGCCGGCCCGGCCCGACCTTCAGAAAAATGCAAAAATGATGGGCCTGGGCCCGGCCCGGCCCGGCCTTCGGGCTCAAAAACTAGGCCCGAGCCCGGCCCGGGGGCAGCATCGAGCCGGGCCGGGTCGGGCTTTTTCGGGCCGGGCTTCCCATGGCCAGGACTACCCCCAGGCGCCTATATTGGCCCAATTTTCGGCCCACTTTCGGCGAATAAAGGCCCCATATGGGCGAGAATAGACCCATATTCGACGTGGTTCATCGTGGCTCGGCGTTCAATTATCAACATAAATAATATTTTATCACATAGTTCATCACAGAAAATTAAATAGTTCAACAAAATAGTGCAGCAACAAATAGTTCAATACAAATTATATATTTCAACAAATAAAAATTCATCACACGTCGAGCTAGGCGTCGCCCTTGATCCTCCATAGTTGCTCCACCAGATCTTGCTGTAGTTGATGATGCACCTATGGGTCTCGGATCTCCTGACGCATACTGAGGTAGGCAGTCCAGGTTGCCGGTAGCTGGTGATCAACTTCGGTAGAGGACCCTGCCTGTAGTATGGTTCAGTGTCAAACACTGGCTCTTCTTGCTCGCTCTCGATGATCACGTTGTGCAAGATGACACAACAAGTCATGATCTCCCACATTTGATCTTTCGACCAGGTCTGAGCAGGGTACCGGACAACAGCAAATCGAGATTGGAGCACACCAAAAGCCCGCTCGACATCCTTCCTGCAAGCCTCCTGCACCTTGGCAAAGTGGGACTTCTTGCCTCCCGGCACAGCATTTCAGATAGTCTTCACAAATATAGACCATATCGGATAGACGCCATCAGCTAGGTAGTTCCCCTTGTTGCAGTGCCGCCCATTGACCTCGAAAATCACCAGAGGAGAATGACCTTCAACAAGCTTGGCAAAGATAGGGAAGCACGTTGATGTCATTGTGAGTTCCTGGCATACCAAAGAAGGAGTGCCAAATCCAGAGTTCCTGTGTGGCCACCGCCTCAAGTACCACACTGCAACCGTCTTTGGCGCCTTTGTACATCCCCTGCCAAGCAAATGGGAAGTTCTTCCATTTCCAATGCATGGAGTCGATGCTTCCATGCATCCTAGGAAATCCTCTTGTTGCATTCTGTGCTAGGATCCGAGCAGTGTCTTCCGCATTGGATGTTCGCAAGTATTGCGGTCCAAACACTGCCACCACTGCCCGACAGAACTTCTAGAAACACTCAATGGTGGTGGACTCGGCCATGCACCCATAGTCGTCGAGTGAATCACCGGGAGCTTCGTATGCATGCATCCTCATCGCTGTCGTGCACTTCTGGATCGAGGTGAATCCAAGTTTGCCGGTGCAATCCATCTTGCACTTGAAGTAGCTGTCAAACTCCCAGATGGAATTCACAATCCTGAGGAAGAGCTTTCGACTCATCCGATAACGGCGCCGAAATGTTTTGTCGCCTAGCAGTGGAGAATCGGCGAAGTTGTCGGAGTAGAGCATGCAGTAGCCTTTGAGACGATGTCGGTTCTTTGCTTTGATCCGCCCCGGCGCCGAGCCACCTCGCCGCGGCTTTTCATTGCTCACCAACAGCTGGGCGAGGGCGGCGAGCACCATGAGATGTTCATCTTCCTGGACGTCGGCCTCGGCTTCCTCCTCCAGCAGCATGGCAAGCGCTTCCTCTTCGTCCGAGTCCATCGCCGAGGCAGGCAAATCTCCGAACACCTTGCGCCCGGTGGTTGCGTACCCGCTGCTAAACTGCCCCTCCGCGGCCGGGAAAAATGCCCAACTGCTAGTGGAGGGGCTGCCTCGGTGAACCTCTGCTCTTTTTCCGGCGGGGATTAGCTATCTAGCGGTGAAGGGCAGTGGGCGGCGCCGGGATACAGCTGTTGGCGGTTGAACGCGCGGGGGGTGGGAGGCGAGTCGGGGAAGAAAAACTTGACTTTTCTCCTGACGGTGTGGGCCAGCCGTGCTTTTCCCTTGCGCCGGAGCCACCGAGCGCCCCCCAGTGCGCCGTGTTCGGCCTGCGATCGCCGGGCCCAAGAACGGGCCGAACCGGCGGATTACGGCGTCCTGGAGGCGCGACTGGGGTGTTTTTTCGGCGCCGGCACCGAAAAAGTCGCCTCGGGAGGGGGGGTTGGGGGTGGGGTGAAAAAACTAGGTATATATAGTCTATATACTGTGTTGTACTATAAGGAAAAACGATACTGGCACTAACCAATCTGTGGTTAGATGATAGAGAGACTGTGGTATCCCCAGCCCACCAGGGTTCAAATCCTGGTGCTCGCATTTATTTCTTGATTTATTTCAGGATTTCCAGCGATGCGCATTCAATGGGAGGAGACGTTCCTGTCGACGACGAGGTGCCTATGATGACTTCGTAAATTTCAGAGTGAATTCCGGTTTTTACCCCCTATTTTGCCTTTTTTGACACTAATTACCCCATTTAGCTGGATTTCATCCATTTTACCCCATTTAGCACAAGTGTTGCCACAATTTACCCTCTTTTAAATTTTGTGTGCATTCTGACCTACGGGTCACAATTTGTCAGGTCTAGCTGGCATGCCACGTCAACGGGTTTTTCCTGTCTATTTTTCTCCCTACTAAACTCATTTCCGGTTTGAAGTATTCTCATGGGACGATTATACTTGATCAGCATGTCATATTACCATTGAATAAATTATAGGAGAAATTGTTACCGGTATAATCTAAAATCATGTATGTTTTTCTTCAGTTATCATATACGGCCTTAAGTATGGATGGTTTTGTAGATTAGATTAAAGTGGTGTAAATATACTACTTTACTAACTCTGATGCACCTACATATCTAAATATCTAGGTAGCAAATATGTTGACTGAAAAGTATGTCCGTGGATTAAGTATGGATGGCAACGGGGATGTAGAGTGTTAGGCATATTTTACATGTCTGTGGATACAAGAATCCAGAGCCAGAGATGATTGAGAGGGATTTCATTATTTATTTTGACATAAAGGAGAAGATGAAGGAATTGGGTTCCAACCCTTGGGACAGCACTAATTATCAGAAGAAGGGGGCCAACGGGAACAACATGATTGAGTTAACAGATGATGCAGGCATGGTGAACATGCTGGAGAAACTTGACACTTATAAGAAAATCAGGTTGAATGTTAATTGGGGGAGAGCAACGCAAACGAGAAGCCATGGGAAGCGAGCGTGGCGCGCGGCCGACTTGGACGTTGGACGTGCCGCGAGCGACCTCCATCGGTTGAGCCGGTCAGAAGAAGCGGCGCTGCTCAGTTCAGCAGTGAGAAAAATAGCCAGAAAAAACCACTGACGTGGCAATGCCAGCTGGACCTGACAATTGTGACCCACCGGTCAGAATGCTCAAAAAAATTAAACGGGGTAAACTGTGGCAACATTTTTGCTAAATGGGGTAAAATGGATGAAATCTTGCTAAATGGGGTAATTAGTGTAAAATATGTCAAAATTGGGGGTAAAACCGGAATTCACTCTAAATTTCAAGAGGATAATGCCGTCTTTGTCTTTCGAAGGTGCTCATAATGGTAGGGTGTGCATGTGTGCGTTCATAGGGGTGAGTGTATGCGCGTGCTAGCCACAACGGCAGGGCGACCCCGCCGACGGAAAGCAGGCGATACTCTTTTATAAGCGGTTCGAAACGTTGGGCCGGCAGTTGGGCTTAGCGAGACGTTAAACAGACGAGCTTTCGCGCAGGGCACTTTCTTAATGGGCCAGCCCACTCGTTGCGTTGTACAGAGTAGGCACTAAAATTCCACAAAAACTACGATCGATCGAGGAATCGAACTCGAGACCAGACGATTGAATGGAATTGTTCTTTGCCAGTCGAGCTAATGAGTGTAAACGATTATTTTTGGCCGCGCGAACATTTAAGAACTAAATTCAACGCTAGACAAAAAAGTCAAAATTTAGGCTGTTGTACATTTTCTAATATAATTTAAACATTTTTGTAATGTACGATGAACATTTTTTAATCACACATTAAACATTTTGTGAAATATGCTGAACAATAATTAAATACACATTGAACATTTTTTGTGACATACGCTGAACCATTTTTACATGTACATTTAACATTTTTTAATATATGTTGAACAACTTTTAACTACACCTTGAACAATTTTGTGATATACACTGAACTATATTTATATACACATTGAACATTTTTGTGATCTATACTGATTCCTTTTTGAATTGTGAGCGCATTTTTAAAATTGTGAACAAAATTTGAAAACCATGAACAGTTTCAAAATCATGATCAAAATTGGGATTTCAAAACATTTCATGGGAAACAAAGTACAAAAAAATGATAAATGATAAAATGAAATAAAATAAAAGAAACAGAAACAGAAATAGAAACAAAAACAGAAAAACAAAACAAGGGAAAAAGAAAAAAGAAAGAAACAGGGAAAACTGGGAAACCCGGTAAAAGGAAAAAAAACAGAAAGGAAACTGGTTGAGGGAGCCTAGCAAGGCCAGGTGATACACAATGGGGATCTCACTACAAAACGCTAATGCATGTTATGTCTCTGTATCCTTCAAACAGGAAAGTTCTCTTTAGGCTTGGGAAAGAAAGTAATGGGGCAGAGGCTTTAGGAGCTCGGACTATGTTGGAAGTATTTAAATCATTTGAGTTTGTTTTCATGTTGCACTTGATGAATGAAATATTTAGGTACACAAGTGACTTAAGCAACGCTTTGCAAAAGAGGGATCAAGATATTGTGAATGAAATTGATCTTCTTGAGTTCACAAAGGTATAACTGCAAGTTCTAAGAGAAGATGCTGGATGGAAAGAATTCCTTCAGAATGTCACTTCTTTTTGTGTGAAGCACAATGTCAGATGTGTTGACATGGATGGGAAGTACAAGCCTATACAAAGAGCAAGAGCGTTCTATAAAAATGCCATGAATTACCACCGGTTCCATGCTGATATGCAAGTCCATTGGTGTCGTCTCTGATGCTGCTTGGCGTAATTCCTGTCCGGCAGTTGCAGCCGACTTCCGGTCAGAAGCTCTGCCTACCGCTGTTGACCAGCATGTAGATTCCAACAAGTCAACACAAAGCTAGAAACCAAGCTGTTTTCTCTATTAATTATCGTATACTAGCATGGGAAATCAAATTATTAAAAGGAAAGCAACAAGAAACGCTGTCCACAAAATGCCAGAACAAATTTATTGTCATCAACATAAAAATAAGATGGTCTTATAACTGAATGAAGGATGATTATGTTTTGTGGAACAGATGTCAAAGTTAATCGGGACCACATATACATCCAGCATACATGCTGACCTTTGTTACAGAAGGAATCCACCAAATCGACATGCATGAAAGTAAACTTATGTTGCAGTACAAGTAGAAACTTAAAGGAAAAGCTTACCAGAAGCACTTCCATCTTCACCATAGCCGTATCAGTCTGGCCCAGTCTTGTAGCAAGCTACAGAACATGGAAATTCACTGTGCGAATAGGCGAAAGCGTCTTACCCATTGTGGGGGCGCTGTTGCGTGATATATTGACAGGGGCGCACCTCCCTGGATAGCGCATACAGAGGTTGAGATTACAATCTTGTGAAAGAAGAAAGAGGTAGAGATAAGGACTTATAGTTAAGATAAATGTCCCTCCTAACTACCTAATGTATATGCGCCAAGTAACCCAACATGTTACGCTACAAAAGCTACGTTTAACACCCTCCCTTAATCACAACTTCATCAAGTTGAGATTATGTTTGAAGTCTTCAAAGCTTCTTGTGGGAAGAGGTTTTGTGAATCCATCTGCTATCTGATCCTTGGAATGCACGAAACGTATATCAAGTTTCTTCTGAGCCACTCGTTCTCTGACAAAGTGAAAATCAATTTCAATGTGTTTGATCCTAGCATGAAACACTGGATTAGCAGACAAGTATGTAGCACCCAGATTATCACACCATAAACAAGGAGCTTGAGTAATTTTGACACCAAGTTCCTTTAGCAGTGATTGCATCCATATGATCTCAGCTGTAGCATTTGCCAATGCTTTGTATTCTGCCTCTGTACTGGATCGAGAGACAGTTGCCTGTTTTCTTGCACACCATGAAATTAAGTTGGGACCAAAAAATACTGCAAATCCACCAGTAGACCGCCTATCATCTAAGCAGCTTGCCCAGTCAGAATCTGAGAAAGCACTCAAAAGTGTGGATGATGACTTACTAAAATTCAGACCAATTGTGAGAGTATTCTTCACATATCGAACTATACGCTTTGCAGCAGTCCAGTGAACTGTGGTGGGTGCATGAAGAAACTGACAGACCTTGTTAACAGCAAATGAGATATCAGGGCGTGTAAGTGTCAAGTATTGAAGTGCACCTACCAGACTTCTGTATCTTGTACTGTCATCTTGACTCAAAGGCTGCCCCTCTGTAAGGGACAGTTTTTCTGAACTGGATACTGGAGTAGGTGAAGGCTTACACCCCTGCAAACCAGACTTTTTTACTAGATCTGTTGCATACTTCTCTTGGGAGAGATGAAGACCACCCTCATGCTTCTTCACTTCTATCCCTAGGAAATAATGCAGATCTCCAAGGTCCTTGAGAGCGAACTCTGCACTGAGATCCTTCAACAGTCTTGTGATAGCCTCATTGGATGAACTTGTGACAATAATATCATCAACATAGATGAGAACAAATATATGAGTGTTGCATTTGTCGTAAATGAATAACGAGGTATCAGACTTTGAAGGAATGAAGCCAAGTGCTTGCATCTTGTGGCTCAGCCGTGAGTACCATGCTCGAGGAGCTTGTTTCAATCCATATATGGCTTTATCAAGTTTACATACATAAGAAGGTGCATTCTTGTTTTCAAACCCAGGAGGTTGTTTCATGTACACTTCCTCTTCAACACCATGCAAAAACGTGTTCTGTACGTCTAGCTGTCTGAGACTCCAGCCCCTGGAAACAGCAACGGAAAAAACAAGACGGATGGTGGCAGCTTTTACAACTGGACTAAATGTATCCTCATAGTCTATGCCATACTGTTGTTTAAAGCCTTTTGCTACAAGTCTTGCTTTGTAACGATCAATGGTTCCATCAGATTTTCTCTTAATCCTAAAAACCCACTTGCAGTCAATGAGGTTTTTACCTTGCCGTGGAGGAACCAAGTGCCACGTGTTGTTCCGTTTCAGGGCCATGTACTCTTCTTTCATGGCTTGTCTCCAATTTTCATCACCGAGAGCTTCTTCAAGGGAATATGGCTCGCCTGGTTCACCTGTGGAACAGATCATGCTGAATTTTGTCATGCGTTTATAATTTACAGGTTGTATTACCCCTTGTTGAAGACGAGTGCGGCGCAACGTGATCAACTCCGGCGCAGAAGATCCCATAGGAGCTGCAGTTGCTGATCCCGGGGCGGATTCAGGAGAATCCACAGCATCCGCATCGAAAACAGGAGCTGGATCCTCTGTGGATGAAGGCGAAGCAGGTTCACGTGGTGGAGTCCCGCGTGCCGCAGAAGATCCCAGGGGACACGGCTCATCACGAGAGAATGATGGAGCCCGTCCATCGCGCGCACCAGGCGTGGAGCCCGCGGGGCCAGACGTGGGGCCCGCACCAGGTGGCCGGCGTAGATCCCGCCACTTGTACCAGACAGGCTGCACGGGAAAGCGATCGCCCGTGGCTCCAGGCGCGTGCGGGCCGTCGCCTCCAGCCGCTGACTGCCGCGTGGCGCAGGTGGAGCCGCCTGCTAACGCGCGGTCGGGCGCGGGAGGGGGGGAAGAGGAGGGCGCGGAGTCCGGGGCGGATCTGCCCGACCGATCTGACGGTGGTGATCCCGGAGCAGATCCTGCTGTCAGGTCTACTGCACCTGCAGGCGGCGATCCCGAGAGGGATTTGCTCCCCAACTCCTGGCACATGAAATATGGCCCTGTGGGATAGTTTTCTTCACCATTTTTAGTTCCGTTTTTTTCAGCCTGGTTACCTGCATCATCACACAGCTCATGCAAGGTGGTGAGAGGGTTAGTCATAATAGAATCATCCGATTTATACTCCCCGTTATCAAAGCCGGCTAGATTAGGTGGCAAAAGGAGAATCTCTTTCCGAAGCAAGGCACCGACATTTGGATGTCGATCGGCAAAGGGAAACTTAGTTTCATCGAATACAACATCACGGGATATGTAGACTCGGCCAGTGGAGACATCTTGGCATTTGACCCCCTTATGTTGAGAGCTATACCCAAGAAACACACATTGTTTTGAGCGAAACATGAGTTCGCGAGAGTTGTATGGCCGAAGATTAGGCCAATAGGCACACCCAAAAACCCGTAGTGATGTATAATCAGGTTTGACATGAAGAAGCCGTTCGATGGGTGTTTCATTGTTTATGACTCAACTAGGCAGCATGTTGATGATGTGAACAGCCGTAAGAAACCCTTCGTCCCAAAATTTAAGGGGCATGGAAGCGCCGGCAAGAAGGGCTAGTCCAACCTCAACTATGTGCCTATGTTTACGTTCGGCAGACCCGTTTTGTTGGTGAGCGTGGGGGCATGACACATGATGGGATATGCCAAGTGTTTGGAAGAAGGAGTTGAGCTTCTCA
>NC_041386.1:734951018-734956766 GCF_002162155.2 Triticum dicoccoides | reverse complement strand
ATGATTTTGCTGTCAAACTTGCGTTCCACAAGTGCTTGAAAATTTTGGAACACTTGAAAAACATCGGATCTTTTCTTGAGAAGATAAATCCAAAAGAATTTGCTATAGTCATCAATGAAACTAACATAATATGCGTGTCTACCAACCGAGGTGGGGGCAGGGCCCCAAACATCAGAAAATATCAATTGCAAATGTTGGGTGGAAACACTAGTAGATATAGGATAGGGTAATTGATGACATTTTGCTCTTTGGCAAGAATCACAAATAGTTTCAATATTCCGCTCACCAACAAATGGGAGCTTATTTTTCCTAAGCAAACGTTCAACCAAAGAAAAGGATGCATGTCCTAAACGATCGTGCCATCATGTGAACGAAAGCTTGATAGCACCACAAGTTTGTTTATTTGATCTTCTAAACTCCGGAATCAATGGGTAAAGCCCTCGAACGCATCTACCTCGATAGAGAACTTTCCTCGTGGCCTGATCCTTGATCAAAAAGAAGAAATGATGGAACTCGATGAATACATGATTGTCAATAGTGATGCGATGAACGGAGAGAAGATTTTTGTTGTCACTAGGAACATGCAAAAAAATTCTAAGATGAATCTTGCGAGAAGGGGTACGTATAACTGAATGACCTATATGACTTATCCTCATACCTGCACCACTTGCCATGTGAATCTGATCTTTGCCATGATATTTTTCCCGAAGTGTCATCTTCTCAAGCTCCCCCGTGAGATGGTTTGTGGCACCACTGTCGAGATACCAGTTAGTATCTACGCCATAACACCCATCGGCAGCAGCAGCAACCTTGTCATCTTCATCAGAGGAGGCTTCGTCTTCGTCAAAACGATACCAGCAGTCCTTGGCTATATGGCCAGGCTTGCCGCAGATCTGGCAGCGTACAGCATCGGGGCGCGATCTGCCCGAGCCGCCACCGCCACGATGGCCCCTGTTGTTGGTGAAGTTGGGGCGTCCGCCGCGCGAGGAGTTGCTGGAGCCGCCACCACCTTGCTTGCCCTTGTGTCGTGGAGGACCGCGAGGACGCGACGAGTACCTGTCGCGCCCGCGAGTGGCGACGTTGGCCGAAGACTTGAAGCCGCCGCCGGTGGTGTGGAACTGAGCTACACGCTGATCAAAATTGCTCAGCATGGAGTACAGCTCATCGAGGGAGACCGGCGTGACCCGGGCATCGAGGGCGGAGACGAGGGGCTGGTAGTCCATATCCAGCCCATGCAGCAGGTAGGAGATAAGCTCATCGTCCTGGATGGGCTTGCCGGCCGCGGCGAGTTCATCGGCGAGGCCACGCATGTGAGCGTAGTATGCAGCAACCGATTGGGTGCCCTTCTGTGCATTGATCAAGGCAGTGCGAATATTGTTGACACGACTCAAGGATTGAGAGGAAAACATGCCTGCAAGCGCCGCCCAGAGAGCGTGCGCGGTGGTGACCGTGGTCACCGCGATAAGCACCTCTTTGGAGAGGTTGTTGAGGAGGTAGCCGAGTAATTGCTGATCCTCCCTCACCCAGATGGGATGGAGAGGGTTGATCTCGGTCGACTCCTTGCCCTCCTTGTCCTTGGTGACGAGGAGGCGGGTGGGTTCCGGCATCGTTCCGTCGACGTAGCCGAAGAGCCCAGCTCCCCTAAGCTGCGGCGTAACTTGAGTTCGCCACAGGACATAGTTTGTCCGGGAAAGCTTCTCCGTGACCTGGCCGAGATTGGTTGGGGCGGCGCTGGAGGAAGACATGGCTTTGGGCTATGGAGCAGCTAGGGTTTTGGAAGAGGAGGCTCTGATTACCATGTGCGAATAGGCGAATGCGTCTTACCCATCGTGGGGGCGCTGTTGCGTGTTATATTGACAGGGGCGCACCTCCTTGGATAGCGCATACAGAGGTTGAGATTACAATCTTGTGAAAGAAGAAAGAGGTAGAGATAAGGACTTATAGTTAAGATAAATGTCCCTCCTAACTACCTAATGTATATGCGCCAAGTAACCCAACATGTTACGCTACAAAAGCTACGTTTAACATTCACCACTAGCACGTAAACATGGCAGGGAATCAAAAGACAGACCAATTGCCCCAGCAAGAAGCGAAGGCTACTTAAAACACCAAACACCAACCTGATACTAAATGCAAACCTAAGTCTTGTTCCGACTCCTGAGCAAGATTGACCCATGCTTGCAAACACGGGCACTCAAGACAAAATACAACATTCATCATGGATCTGCCAACAGATGCACACCAATGCCCCCCATCAACTTCTTCGATGGAAAACCTCAGTTTCCATTGAAGACAGCAACTTCGAGCCCAGGCGCTGTTTGTTTTGTCGGCCTCGTTTCTGCAAACCAGCCAGCCACAATAACCAATGTAACAATTAAAAACACATAGTAGTAGGATCCATAGGAAAGATATTCTAAATATGTCAGCATCTGTAGATTCCCATATAGTCCGAACTAAAGCAATATCTTCACGGCTTTCATATTTCTAACATCTCCTGTAAACTTCAAAATCCAACTGCACAGACAGTTTTTTTTAGACAGTTAAATGAAACAGGAATAGCTTGAAAATTCTATGTGCACCTAACCACACTTCTCAGATATTTACACAGCGCATAGAAAGACAATGTGGTTAGGTGAAGTGTGGAATGTGTAGATTACCTGGGACGTGTTGTTTAAGTGATTAAAAAGAACTGATACATGTACACAAACAACAGACATTGTTGTACTAGAAAAACAATGAGGAATGTAATATACAACTTCACAAGCACACTGTAGTCCACACTCACAATCTAATAGCACCACTTTCCATGATACTCACCTCCCAGTGAGGGAAGTGGATGTCATGGAGCAGAAACTGTTGTGCTGTCGAGCCCCTCCCGTGAAGAGCAACCCGACATCTGGCAGCTCCATCTCCTGCTGATTGCCGCGTGAAGGCCAAATAAACACATGCTTATTCATCGGCGGCTCTGGTGCTCGGGCTCCATCGATTAACACCTGCACTGCTGCCCTCATGGACGGCGTGTCCCTTGGGTTGGGGTGGCAGCACGCCAGTGCCAGCCTCAGTGTGCAGTCCACCTGCGCCTGCTCGAAATTGCTGTCGAGCGACGGGTCGGCGGCATGTAACGCCTTCCCCTCGCCGTATAGCCTCCACGTCCAGTCCATGATGTGCATCGGCATGGGGTGCCCACTCGTGTAGTCACCACCGTCTTGGTCATTGTACGTCACAGCGTGGCTGGGGCTCCGCCCACTGACTACCTCCATGACGAAGACCCCAAATCTGTAGACGTCGGTGACTGAATCATAGCATTCCTGACTCGAATAACCGAAGGTTTCTAGGACTAATCTTTTACGTTGAGATCAGGAGCATTTATTCGTTAATCATCATGTAAAATACAGATCTCGATCCATAACCACCATTATTAGTTGCTCAGGTTAAATCCATTGCACAAGTAAAATACAGATCTTGACCTATAACCACCATTATTATCTGTCAAAAAAAAAAAGATGCAGCGAACACATCGGCAGTACAATCACAGCCAAAAAAGTGAAGATTTTCCTGCTAAAGCTCCTTCATGTCAGCATCGCCACTATTACCTGCTCAAGTAACATACACACAGCTATTATTAGTATAAAGATCAGCAGCGCCTTAATCAGCTGCCCGTTTTCACTTCTCGAGCAAGTCTACGGAAGATAGACATAGTACAATGCATGTGGTAATTATACACTGCTATAAAGGATGAATTGTGACGGAAGGGCGGTTAGGGTGCATCAGCAAGGCCTCCTTGAATGCGTCATCAGTATCCTTATAATTGCAGACCCCACGCACTTGGATCTGCTGGAGGTGTAACAAGTGCTCCATGCCGACTGGTGCAGTCCCGCCCCAGTGGCACGCAGCCATCCAAAGTGTTCGTAAACTGGGCATAGCACCTGCCTCGAAGCCCAGGTACGCTGTAGTGTCTTCGCTAGACCAGAATTTTAGGGACACCAGAACTGGGAATAGCCCCGCGCCTAACATAGCTCTTTCATCAGGGATTTCACATGCTTCGAAATCCAGGTAGACGAGGCAGGGAAGCTCTCCAAGCAGATGAACATCCTGAGTTGATGTCTTTTCAACATACAACTCAAGGAAGCGCAGGCAGTGGAGACCACACAACCATTTTGGAACTCTCCATAACCGCCAATCAGGCAATTCAAGATGCTCAATATGTTGAAGAGGATTAAATAATGAGCCCAGCTGCTGGCTATCCTCACGCTCAACAAGATTGCCAGAGATGAACAGATATTCAAGGTTATAGAGCTTTCCAATGGAACAGGCCAAAGCATCAACTTTCGGCAACTCCAAACCAATATCTATTGACATACGCAGATCCCTCAGATTGGTCAGCTCACCGAGACCCATAAAACACTCCAGCGAGCTCTTTTTCATGTCAAGCCCTCTCAGAGTCCGCAGTGATTTCATATTCCCGATACCTTCAGGCAGCTTTGTCTCAGTTGGAAGCAGCAGATAGGACAGGCGGGGCAAACGAACTATATCCGAGGGGATTCTCTCCAGCAGTTTGCAATTTTCTATGTCCATTGTCTCCAAGTAAACAAGCTCACCAAGTTTAGTAGGGAGCTTTATCTCCACATAAACACTTACCATCAGACACCTCAGGTGGAACAACTGGCTAACAGCGGTGAGGTCAACTATCTTCCATCTATAGCGCTCATTCAAAAGGATCAGAACCCTGAGGTACTTGAACCACAAAAGAGGGAGTATAGGATTACACCCCTTCTTGAACAGTAATGATCGAACTCGTGACAGCCTAGCAGCAATAGCCGTGTCATATGTAGCTCCACCAACAGCCATGGAGCTCAGGGATAATCGGCGAACCTTGTTTTTGCAGCGATGCAGTAGTCTTGCCATGTCCTCAGAATTGTATGCCACACTTATAAAATTATCTTCTACACACTTGCTTAGGATCAAATCAAGCATCATGTCGTGTACTGTGCAAGACAACACCTCTCCGTAGCTAATTTCGCTTGGCTGAATCATGCTTCTATTGACTAGCTCATTGAAATAACTCCTGCCAACATCCTCTAAATCAGGCCCATGCAAACTGCTGACCAAGCCTTCAGCTATCCACTGTTTAACCAACTGATCCCGTATTATGATGTGGTCCTCGGGATACATTCCAAGGTACAAATAACATGCCCGAAGATGAAGAGGAAGATGTTTGTAGCTAAGGTTTAATATACTTTTTATCTCTTCCAATGAAGGATTTGTGGCAGGTTGGACACGCAAATATTTCCTTATGCTCTCCCAGTGTTTCCTTGATTTCACTTGAGTAGCTAATAGGCTAGCTATAGTGATAATTGCGAGCGGCATACCACCACACTTCTTCAGAATTTCAGCCGCAACATCTTTAAGATGGGGTGGACAAACAACTTCAGACCCAAATACTCTATTGGAGAATAACATTCTTGAGTTATGTTCACTGAGGGGCTTCATTGTGTAAATGCACTCACGGTCATTGTTACAGGCTATGCTAGCCACATCTTCCACTCGTGTGGTTAAAATTATTCTACTCCCATTTCCATTTTGTGGAAAAGCACAACTAATAGTTTTCCATGCTGATTGATCCCACAAGTCATCAACTACAATAAGGTACCTGTTGAAATGTATGCACATGGTTATATTGTAGTAGGATATGACTACCTTGAAGACAGAAACATACAAAAAAACAAACTTTATGTAAGCAATTTTACT
>NC_041386.1:734931502-734950789 GCF_002162155.2 Triticum dicoccoides | reverse complement strand
AAGATTCTTCCAATAGACATCTTAGCAATTTTTTACACTGAGTGAAAAAAGTACAATACTTCACTCAATTTTTTCCAAAGATGTGTTTCTGCTCCAACATGTTTTTGTAATTTTGAATCCATATCACAAACGTGAAAACAAGACAAAAGGTCAAACCTCCCACATGCATGGACAAACAAGTGTAACCAGAACATGCACTGACCAGTTACTCCCTCCGTTCCTAAATATAAGTCTTTGTGGAGATTTCATTATGAACCACATATAGATGTATATAGATGCATTTAGAGTGTTGATTCACTCATTTTGCTTCATATGTACAGTCTATAGTGAAATATCTACAGAGGCTTATATTTAGGAACGGAGGGAATACTTGCTATTTCAAATTTAAGATGAGTTGCCATTGCAAATGACTATAAAACGCAAGTAATTACCTTTTGTCTGTGAGATACTTCCTTAGCTTTTCAATGATGTCGTCAAGCCCGCAATTGTGAGAAGAGACATTTATCCCAAGTTTCAATTGTAGGCGATTGAGAAGCATTCTCAAATCAGGCCTCTGCGAAACTGAAAAGAATGCCAAACAACCGAAATGCCCCGTTATCTTGTTAAACACCTGTTTGGCAAGTGTAGTTTTACCCAGGCCTCCAAAACCAACAATGGACACAACCTTTAGTTTCTTCTGAGTATTCATCAACAAACTAACAACCTCCTTGCTAGGGCCTTCAATGCCCACAAGATTGGTCGCCTCCTGGTAGACCGCTCGCAGACGAGCGTCGACAGACACATAACCAAAGCTAGGATTGCAATCATCAATCTTGTAACTCTCACGCCGAGCATTTGCTTCTACCACAAGACTCCTAAGCTCTCCCATCTGGTTGGCAATTCCATGAAGCTCAGACAACCTCTTGTGAAGTTCAGCAGCCTCCTCGATTAAACCTACCTCGGCATCCTCACCTCCAAATTGGCACATGAAGTCATCAATGCAATTCTGCATGTCGTATGAAATCTCCCTGACATCATCCCTCCAATTTTTTACCACTAGAGCGAGCTCATCCATGAGCTCCAGCTGCTCAAGGGCAGCGTTTATGCTGCTCAACTCGTTCTCAAGGAAGGACACCTGCTTCCTCACCTCTTTGTGCTTATTGTACTCATCGCACATTAATGTGTCAAGCTTGCCACTGGGGGTGCTTATCACCCCAGTCACCACACTCACGCTTGCTGCCTTCCCTTCCCTCTCTAGGCTAACTTTGCCATCCACCAGCTCCACCTCCCGCGCTAATGGTTGCAATTGGGATGGTGCAGCAGAATCATCTATCAACTTCTTCTCATCCGCCAGCCCAAAGAAGCTTGTCTACAACAATAATGAATAGAAGATTAGGATAAAGCACTAAAAAATACTTATTGTACTTGCTGCCCATGAACGTGGTAAGCTTGCCACTGAGGGTGATCACCCCGGCCACCACACTAATGGTTAATACCTTCCTCTTCTTCTCTTGGCTCACTTTGCCATCCTCTTGCTCCACCTCCAGTGCCGAAGGTTGCAGTTGGGATGGTGCAGCGGAATCGCCCATCAACCTTAACTCATCTGCCATCTTGGAGAAGCTTATCTACAACAAAAATGAAAACAAGGTTAGGAGTTATCAGTAAATAGTGCTCATGGTACTCGTCGCTCATGGTAAGCTTGCCACTGACGGTACTCATCACCCCAGTCACCACACTCACGGTTGATGACTTCCTTTTCCTCTCTTGGCTCACTTTGCCACCCTCCTGTCCCACTTCCAGCGTTGATGCTTGTTGTTGGGATGGTGTAGCAGAATCATCCATCAACTTCAGCTCATCCGCCCGCATGGAGGCAAGTCTTATCTGGAACAAAATGAAAACAAGGTTAGGAGGCTAAAATTTCTGGTGGATCATATACATTTACTTGAGTGATTGTACCTGCCCTTCTGTAGAGGTAGCTACATCACTTGTAACAGACCAGTTCGAAATTTCCGCTTCATCCAGTATTCCATGGATGATAGACCATGTAGCAGGCCTGTTCCGGGGGTCATAGTTCCTGCATTTTATCCCTATCTCAGCACATAACTTTACTTCTTCCTGTGATGTATGACTCTTTGATGTCCCAAACTTGTCCGTCCAACTTTCAACTACCTGACAATTTGACAACCGTAGTGAGTTACGAAAAAGGACAACAATCATTTTAGAACAGAAAAACAAAAACACCCAGCCATATTGATTTGGGACTGGAGACCAAATGCAAGGAACCCTACCACAGCCAATTTCGAATTTCTAACTTGATCAATTTTAGTGTTATTAATCTTTTGATGCAGATAATGACTTCAAAAATCAGAATCATCTTCATTTTACGTTTTTTTTTGTTGAAGATCGCTACAAAGACAACATTCATATCCTGTCATTTGCAAAAACTATCGTTATTTAGATACTCTGATTGAATATGTCTTGAACTCTTGTTTACCAACACTCTGGTTTCCGCTAAACATGTTGGAACCTCGTATATAATGTAATTACCTCCTTAACATCGGAGCATTCCTTTTGTCCCATAAGAATATCCATTATTATAGCACCCAAACTATATACGTCTGTCTTGAAGGTGATTTCTCCCTTATTAAAGAATTCTGGTGCCATATATCCCCTGCATAGAAATGGTATAGTTTGTTTGATTAATGTATAAACTGTATACAAAAAAGTTGGTAGATGACCGATAAAAAAATAAGTTCTCAAATAGAATTGCTAGCTTACATTGTTCCAAACTTGTTTTCAGTGATATCCCGACTCTGGCTTTCACTTAAGTGTCGCGATAGTCCGAAATCCGCAATTTTGGGAATCATGTTATCATCCAATAGTACATTCTGAGGTTTGAGGTCCCTGTGAATAATGCGGTGCTGGTGAAGATAATGTACGCCCTCACAGATCCCCTTGATTATTTGATAACGTGTGGTCCAATGAAGTCCACAAGATGCATCTGTGAAGAGTATACAATACAACAAATAGTTAGTACCATATGCAGTCGTATAAGAAGTCCAATGAAAGGAAAAGGGCCTACTTAATTGTCTGCCCGTTTTGCAAAGCCAATATACTAACAAGCTCAAAGAAATTTGTCGGTGCACCTATTTCTTTGGAACAATGCTATGCATATGATACTTCTCCATATGATTTTGGTATGATTGATAAAATCACTATCAGATTACATCATATTCCTGATCAATGCCATTCTTAGTTAAACATCACAGCTAAATCATGCGAGAACTTCTGTATGCAGAGTAGTTGAAAAATTCCGGTTCAAAGATGTGGGTTTTCCAACATACTGGCTTCGCAAATTGAGATTCTCAGACTTTTCTATTGATCACCCGACACAACGAAACTCGATCCATCGCTCTTTTACAATAAATAAAAGAGAGCACTTAGAGCGTCCATAGTGTAAGATTTTTGCTGCCTCTAGACACAATCCCTCCTCTTGAAGACAACCTTCATATATTGCAGCTTTCTGCCTCTAACAAAAGAAAAGCCCTAGCCACACCTTTTAGCTTGGAGGCTTCCTCCATCTACTGAAAGAATGGAGCTGACCCCACCTATCATATTATTTATTTCCTTATTAGCCCTGTGTTGATGCCCCTTTTCATCACGACACGGTATTTTATTCTAGGACGTCAACAATGGACAAACGTTCGGCCTTGGGGATTCCCAGATCGAACGATTCGTTCGCTGCTGGTGTGGCCATCGATCGAACAAACTCGTTCGGGATGCGAGGAGCACCAGCCCGAATGCCCAGAGTGCGAACGCAACAACATCGCTCCCGTACAGGCCTTGGCTGTAACTAAATGCCCAATATGGCCCAGATTGTACAGGGACTAAAAAGCATATTTTGAGCTGTGAAGAAAGCCCAGATTTTGCCATGCTATGGAAAAAAAGCCATTAAAAGGGGAAAATTTGAGAACTAAAAAATCCCAATGATACAAATTAAAAATTGCCATTCGTCTTTAACAGAGCAAATTTTACCATGGACTAAAAAGATCTTTCTTTATGCAATAACCTGAAAAAATAAAAGTCATGGTAATTTGCATTGTACATAGTTGCAAAATGTGGACTAAAAAAGGGGATGGTATTTTTACTATAGACGACACAGAAAAGCAATGTTTTTGTAGTAAATTTACCATGGTCTACTAGAAGCAATAATTCTCATGAACAGTGAAAAAAGCAAAAATTGCCATGGATTAAAAGTACTTTTGCCATGGAAAAATAGAAGTGAAATTGCCATGATATGTAAAAGTTAAATTGCCATGAGCAATAAAAACTAAATTCTCCATCAATATTAAATTAAAAATGCCGTGGAAAATGTAGGTAATAATTTGCTCTGGCAAATAAAAAGGGTAAAATTTTCCATGATATGTAATAGTTAAATTGCCATGAGCGATAAAAACTAAATTTTCCTTGTATGTTAAATTAAAATTTTCATGGCAAAATGTAGGTAATAATTTGCCATGGCAAAATAAAAGGTAAATTTGCCATGGCCAGAATGAAAAAGTAAAAAAAAAATGCCGTAAATGATAAAAACTAAACTTGCCATGTATGGTAAATTAAAATTGCCATGAAAACATATAGGTAATAATTTGCGATGGCAAGTAACATGGTAAATTTGCCATGATCAGAATAAAAAAGAAAAAAAGCCATGAGTGATAAAAACTAAATTTTACATGTATGTCAAATTAAAATTGCCATGTATGTCAAATTAAAATTGCTATGGCAAATATAGGTAATAATTTTCCATGGCAAATAAAATGGTAAATTTGCGAGGGTCAGAATAAAAAAGTAAAGAAATTTCCACGAGTGATAAAAACTAAATCTGTCATGTATGTGAAACTAAAACTGCCATGGAAGAATGTAGGTAATAATTTGCCATGGCAAAATAAAAGGGTAAATTTGCCATGGTCAGAATAAAAATAAAAAAATGGCACGTGAGATAAAAAGTTAATTTGCCATGTATGTTAAATTAAAATTGCCATGGCAAAAAAACAAACAATTTGCCATGGCAATGTAGCTAAATTTGCCATGTCACCAAACATAAAAAAGAAATTGCAAAAAAGGTAAATTTTCCCATGCCAAATAAAGTATAAACTGCTATGTCGTACACACAAAAAAAAACCAGAATTTTGCCCTTCTTGCTATGATAGTTTTTGCCATATGGACAGTGCCAAAAAATGTGTAAAATATGACTACCGGACAAAAGGTTGAAAGTTCATAATTTACCATTGTAACTATTCAAAGATCATTCACAAATTAGGCGCACAATTTTTACGAAAAAGTATTCTTGCGATGAAAAATTAAAAAAAATCATGAATAGGAAGATAATTTGCCATGGACTACAAACTAAATTTGCCATGGGGTCTGAAAAATTAAATTAGCATGTCTATACAGCTATTTTGCCTTGGACTTGAAATAAAACTTGCCATGAGCTGCGAAAGTAAATAACCATGGCTATAAAAGGTAAAAGGAGACAATGGGCTATGTCTAAAAATTGCCATGGGAACACAACTAAATTTGCCATGGTCCTCGGAAAAACATAAGTTTGTCAAGGCCGGATGAGTAAAATGCCATGATCCAAATTAACTTTTTTTTTAGCAAAACAGATCCGGCTTGACAAATTTGCTAAGGTACAGAAAACATGGCAAACAAACTTTGTGCATCATGGCAAATGTGGATAAAAAGAAAAACATGTTCTTGCTAAAACTATACATAACATCGCTGTAAGGGTAAACAATGCTGTGGGGCTGCAAAGTTAATTTGCCATGATGTGAACATTTGCCTGGCATTTTGAAACACTGAACAAGGGAGGAAAAAAAACGGTGATACTGGCCAAATTAGTACAACAGCGAATGCATTATTCAGTGCACATGTATCTTTTGTGCGATGAACAGTCCACATGTATATTGAACTAAAATAGCATAGCAGAACATAATCAGCTAGCTAAAAAAGATAATCAATCAAATATTTGCAACACAAACGCACTGGACAAATTCTAAACTAGTTTGCCATGAACTATGTGTACAGTGCATCAAATTTGGATCATCTTAGCATCATATTGCATAATTTGCAGTGGGAAAAACACAAAAATTTGCCATGTTCTACTCAACATCTACTGACAGACAAACAACAAGTCCAAAAATCTCAGTAAAAATAGTATTGGGAATTTGCTAAATGTTCACCAATTTGCACAAAAATGCCATGTTCTACTCAATTTGCCATACTGACATTTTCAACAAAATTGCCATGTTACAGTGGGATCGAGGAGTCAGCAGCTTTGGAAAAAAAGACTTGCTCACCAATTTATATCACTGCATTTCAGCAGATATATATAAAACAGTTGTGGGCTCGAGGAATGGAGCAGAAATCTCACCAAGTTCCCAGAAACATGCTCACGTCCCAGGTCCCCGTATGGATGGCCTCAAATGTTGGAACGGAAGACACCATAGGCTGGTCCTTTGCGATGGCGACCGGACAAGATGCAGGAGCGGCGTACCACTGGAGCGAAGGCCACAGATCCTTTGGCTGCATCTGAACGGGGGCCTGTCCCAGCGGCGGCGAGGCGGCAGTGGTTGCGGAGGCACTGAGCCAGCGCACAAGTCATGGCGAGAAAGCTGTCCCCGCAGCCCATGGCCGCTCATCGGACCGCACGAAGTAGGGCGGGGTCTGAGGCGCTCATGGGGCCCTAGCTGCGGCACGGCGATGCGGAGACGGAGAAGGAGGCCGCCGCGGATGAGAGACCACCTGTCGCGGACGACCCCCGGGTGGATCGACGGTGCGGTGTAGAGAGCATGAATCGGCAGCGCGGCGTCGAGAAACTGGTCGGATCTGCAGGCTGGCCGCCGAACTCGCCGGAATCTGTACAGGGAGGGGTCGGATCCGCGGTCTGGTTGTCGAGCTCGCCGGAATTTGGACTGGGAGAAAAAAATCGGGTGTGTGAGAGGAGTGATGGAGACGTGGGGGATAATAGTGACGACTGGAGATAGAAGAAGCAGAACTACTCGGTGCACGACACTCCGTGCCCGATTCTCGCACAACACATGATCCAGTGGATGTGCTACACTTGGTCTTGTGCTGTTGTGCATGCATGGTTCGATCGACAGCATTGTGCGCCCGAGTGTCATCCGTATGACAGCCTTCTAGAAGAAGTTGTGCCGTGGGGAAGAGATGGATTAGTTTGTCTGATGGCCTGCTCGTGCCGAACGCTTGAGAAAAATGATGTGGCACCCACACGATTGCTTCAAGATGTGTGCAATTTCATTCGACGGCCAACTGGCGTTCGGCCCAAAAGCTTAAAATACTTTGATTCCGTTATTCTATAGTTGGTCCAGTTTAGAGGTTGCACACTGTATGGGTTTCTACTAAAGTTAGAGGCAGTCAATGTGTCCCAGTTTTAGAGACAAGGTTGCCGCTCATTGCTGATTCGCTTATGTATTCATGACATATTTGTTACGGCACTCATGTCTCGGAGGCAAAGAGGATGAGAAATGATAGTATGCTCAAACATAAAGAGTGCATATTTTGTAGTGGTATAACAATAGAGCTTAACTACTCCCTATGAACCAAAAGAAGTGTTAGTTCAAAACTGCGATACTTTTTTTGGATCGGAGGGAATACTATTTAAAGCGGGAAGAGTGTGGAAACGATAAATGCTTTGGATTAAAGTTGGTAGACATGTACATACTGCTATTGTTAAATTGTGATCTAAATTTCTATCATGTTGAACTAGATGTAGTACAAACGGTGCCGACCTTTGCGTTGGTACCGACATGTACGAGTACAACTCGTTTACTTGTCCTCCAAGGACACTTATGTATTACCCCTCATATATACGCTATGTAGTCGTGCCTAAAGACGGTTTGTCGTCTCATGCTTGTAATACTCCTCCTCATAGTGAATCGTGCCTTCGTGCGTCCGTGGTTTTTTCACGCAAGGGTTTTCCAAGTTAAATCCATGTCTCTTGTATTTCGTTTATTCTCGTTTTATCTAATAGCTATATGAGTAGTAGAAGTGGAAGGAAAGATATAAGGCTGATGTGATTATTACCGGAGATATAGGGAGCAAGACACCCTTTGGGCAGGTACTCAAAGCAAAGCAGCCTCTGCCGCGTGGCTACCCACTGAAGCTTTCCATCGCACCACCTTCGAACATACTGCGTCTCAGAGGAGTACCCGAGAAACCGCACTGTATTCTTGTGCTTGAGGCCCGCAATACAGTCTATCTCGCTATCAAAAGTCTTGTCCAGGATCTCGTACCTTTCGAAGAGCTGCTTCACGGCGACGGTGCGACCACTTGGAAGCACTCCCTGCAGGTCGCACGAATCTTTGTTATCAGCTGGTTTGGACTTTGATTGTTTCTGTTTAATTCATATCAGAGTGGAGGGTACGCCTTTGTTACCTTGTAGACCACCCCGAACCCGCCCCTACCGATTTCGTGAGATTCGGAGAAATTCCCTGTAATGGCTTTGAGAAGCGAGGAAGGTAGATTGACTGGATCCGTGCTTTCATCCAGCAACACCTTCTCCAGGGCAGCAAGCTCGTCACTGCCTCGGTGGTTGCCGTCCGTCATCTCGGTCGTGAAAGCTAGTTAGGCGTTATTCTCCTGAACCATAATCAGTGTTGTTCATTAGCCATACGTGCAAATACGGGGAAAATTAGTACCTATATCTATCAGAAGTCTGAAAGAGACAGACAGACTTTTTTTTCTCCATTAGCAACAAGCATTGAAGAAACATGCAGTCCACTTACAAGATCTACGGCGGAACACGAATCTAGCACAAGCAGAGGACGAGTACATTATCATGGATGGTGCGGTGTCTTACCTTTTCCATGGTTGGGTTAAAAAACAAAAAAAAAAACTAGCCAAGGGGGAGATTTGCATGGTCTGTATAAGTGGTTCAAATCAAATGGCCCTTCACTGACGATGGGGATCCCTCACACTAAACTTGTTCAGATTCTTTATTAACATAATTCCTTCTTCATGCCCATCGGCTGGATCAAGATGTTTGCGTCCCACAGCATAATAAGGTAATCCATGTGATTCAATTTTTTTAAAACAGACAAACTTACCGAAGTTATTTCTTGGCATATAAAATTTGCTGATTATACATGCCCATCAGCTGGAGATTTCAAGGTACCAAAGATGCTTAGAAGAAGAACCAGTCACCACAAGCTAGCTAGTATATGGTGTATCGCAAGCAAGCAGAAGAAATCCAATCAATCTGCTAGCACATACCTGAATTAATTTGGTAGAGGAACGAAAGCAAGGTTCACCTGGATCAATCCCAAGGGATGCTGAATGCACAGCAGGAGAGAGACCAACTTCACTGCCCCTCAGCTCGGCTGGTCACTTCCCTACGGTAGCGGCTATTTCAAGTTGTTATCTTATCAGTGGGGAAACCAGTGCCACCTTTTGTCTATGGCATGGTTCCTTCAGCGCCTTTAGGAAGCTTCCCTCTCACGAGAAGTTCTGCACTTCATAACATGGTGAGAGGCGCTTTCGGCAAAGGAACCTCTCTCACAAGTCAAAAGGAGATGCATTTCCTTCTGTCTTGTTTTCGAGAACCTGCAGAGGAGCTGCATCTGTGCATTATTAGTAGGAAAAGTTTAAACCACCACCGTGTTAAACAACCGAAAGGAGGGAAAGTGTGTGAAAAAGGAAGACGACCACTCAAACTAATCACTAGAGCCTAATACACTAATTATTTTTTTAATGAAAAAAGAGGCATGACCAACAATGCAAAGTAAGAGGCCTGCTTAACGTTAACTTACTCGCAGCTGCTTTTGGGATTCACGCAAAAAGAGTCTGGGAAAGCGCCAAAGCAGGCCTCTTAAATAAGTCTACCGAGTGATTAAAATATCTATGAGGTGTGGTTAGTGCAAACTGAATACTAAGGCCGTTCCTGTTTCCCTTAAGAGTAAAATGCATCATAAATCCTAAAACTACTAGAGGTGTGTCAGTTTAGTCCTATAACTTCGAAATTGCAGTTTTAGATCCTAAAACAATTGGAGGTGTGTCAGTTTAGTTCTACAACTTTGAAACTGCGGTCTTGGGTCCCAAAACTATTGAAGGTGTGTCAGTTTAGTCCTATAAGTTAGAAACTGCAGTTTTGGGACCCAAAACTGATGGTCTGCCTCTGAGTTGGGATTGAAGGCTAGGAAGTTTTTATCCTTTGTAGGCCCTGTTGGTGTTCAAGGCTGTTGCTGTTCAAGGTTGTTCTTGGTCAAGTGATTAAATATATCTAATCAAGTGATAAAAATATCTATGGAGTGTTGCACACTGTTGCAAAGATTAAATAAATATATTTAAATGATTTAAATAAATCATTTTTATGCGATGTTGCACACTGAATATCCAGGCTGCACCTGTTTCTTTTAATGCTGGGTTCTAAAGCTTACTAGAGATGTTAGAAATCTGATGACTGCTGGAGATTTGCTTTAGTTTCAAATGTATAGGACTCTAGAAATGCTACTGTCTTGGTCCTGCCACTATGTTTTTTTTAATTGTCATATTGGCAGGTTTGCAGAAACGAGGCCTACAAAACAAATAACGCCTGGGCTGACAGTTGTTGTCTTGCAAGCTTGGTTCAATCTTGCTCGGGACAGGACATAGGTTTGCTTTGGGTGTCTGGTTAGCATTTGATGTTCTAAACCGATGAAAAAGGCTCCCGCTGCTTGTTTCGTGGGTGTACCAGACTGATACGACTATGGACTCCTGATAAAGTGCTTCAATAAGTTCCTCCTTTCAATTTGTACTTCTACTGCAACATGAGTTTATTTTCATGCATTTTGATTTGGTGGCTTTCTGCTGTAACAAAGCCCACCATGTTTATTTGGAACTTTGTCATCTGTGCCAAAAAAAAAAGACTCTATAATCATCCTTAATTCAGTTATAAGACCATCGTCTTTCGTGGACAATAACATATATTGTTGCATCTTGCAGAGGACTTTTCCTTTTTGCTTCCTTTATGATAATTTGATTTCCCATGCCAGCTAGTATACTATTATTAGCATGGAAACTGTCTACTTAGCTACCTTACTAACAATTTGATTGGCATACTGGTATATATGCAATTAGCATGAAAACTAGTGCTAAAACAGATGAAGGAGTCAAGTGAAAGCAGCTTGATTCTAGTTTGTGCTAACCTGTCATAACCTATGTGGTGGTCACGTGAGATGAGCGAAGTTCCTGACAGGAGATCGGCTCGGCCTCAAGCCCTCAACCGCCTGAGCAGAGTTACGCTGAGCAGCACTAGGGACATCAATGGCTTGCATCAGAGTTTCCTCCTGTGCACCGGCTTCTCCCACTCAGCATCTTCATTGAAACAATCCGTGCTCGGACCTGTTTGAAGTGCATCAATTTGAGAAGCAAATCTGCAATGAAAATGAAGAAACCCTGTCAAAATTGCTACAGCCGGCACCCTAGTTAGTACTACCTGCAAATCTGCAATGAAACTGAACCGTACCTGCACTGCAACGCACTACTAGTTGCTACGTCTAGATACATCCATTTCTGCGACATGTAATTCCGAACGGAGGGAGTAGTAGTGTAGTGTGCAGAATCGACACTGAGCACCGCCGCTCGCGACACGACAGTACTGTCGCCTCCTGCCTGAACCTCTGTCCCTAAATCACCGGTGTCCAGAACAACAAGCAGTCGTCGCAGAGGACGAAGAAGACCCCCGGGAGCTTGCGGAGGTCGGCGGGGATGGCCAGATGCGAACGGCGTGGGAGCTGGCTGAGGGGATGAGCTCGATTCCGACGGAGGAGACATTTTGGGAGAAGGCTGATATTCTCCGGAGAGAGACCCGGCCGGCGGCGGCAGATGGAGCGCAGGTGCGTCCGGCGGCGACGATGCCCAGAGGTGGAGGCGGCGGCGCCTGTCCCATTCTTGATTCTTCCCTGCGGGCCCAAAATCACTACGCGGGCCAAATCCGTGCAACACAACTCAGAGAAAGCATTACTTATGGGAACCGTCTCCAGTTTCTCAAAAGAAAAAAACAATATGCCGTCTCCAAATTGATGGCGTACAAACTAAATCAAAAAACTCATTGTTTTCTAAGTTTCATAAATATATATATATATATAACCATTTAAAAAAAGAATATAAATATAAATAAATATCAATATCCATATGAAATATATTTTCACAATGTATTTATTCAGTATAGTACAGTTGTTAATAATTTTTTCTATATATTTGATAAAAAAATAAAATATTTGACTTTTTAATTGAATTTATATATCATCCATTGGTAGATGAAGGAGTATATTTAACATTATCTACTCGCCTCCACCTACAAAATTGATAAGAACTAAACAAATACTCCCTCCTTTAAAAATATAAGGTGTATTAGTTTTTGGATTTGCTAATTCTAGTCCAGATAAGAATTAGTTAAGCACTCTCTTTGTAAAGAAATATAAGACATTTTTGGTTAGCTACTACTAGTGACCTAAAATATGTCTCATGAGAGTATCATCTAACTCCCTGACCGCATGATCTAGACGCCAATATTCGTGACTTTTTCAACCAGTGTAGGATTTGTAGGTTGGGTCCATCTGTTAACTCCGCGTTGGCTCCGATCACGTACGTGGTCGTATATTTTTTTAACACAGTTACAAGTCAACTCAACGACTCGTAATTGGGCCTAATTTTATTTTTTGCCAGTTGCAAGTCCACCATTCATATGCAATTGAGCCGTTAATCCATTTTTTGTCCCAATTACAAATTCATGCTATTTTTTTTCTAGAAGGTCAAAGTGCGACCACAAGTTAGAATTTCGAGCATGTTTGAAAATTTTAGATAAGCATATTGGCCTTATCCATGCTATTTACTAAATACATTTGTACCGTCAGTTACATATAAACGTTTCTCCAAAGCAAAAGAAATTATACCACAATACTTCTTTTTTTTGCGGGAAGTACCAAAATACTATTGAACCATGGAATTTTTTCATTTTCATTTAGTGCAAAATGTATCCCTAATTAGAACTTTTACCAACAAGAGTCAAAACTAAAAAATGCAAAATCAAAAGAGTGGGAATGCACTACAGTACATCAGACGGAAGTAGGAAGGATAAAATTACCATCCGAAAGCACAAGCGACAGAGTTGAGGGAGAGTTGATGCTCTGTTTTACCTACAAAATGCTCTACATCACCACATAGCGTCACGGCCTTTCGTGAGCCGTCGCCAAAGTTTACAGAGACGAAATCGAGACCTTGAAAAGCAGTCTGGTGCACAGTGCACTGCTCATCTCAAGTAAATAGGACCTTGAAACCAGGCAGGCTAGCTGATATAGATACGGAAGTTCATCACCAAACCTCTCCAGCCAGAACACTGATATAGATACAGAAATCAATGTTGCTGAAATTGTCCTTCACTCCCTCATTGTAACACTAAAATAGACCCACGAGTAGTTACATTCATCTAGAGCATGCATGTGATAATAATGCTGAAATTGATCCTAGCCCTAGAGATGATCAAACACAGACAGAAAATAATGTTGGAGGTGAAGAAAATCGTGATAACACTGAGGCTAGTAATATTGACGGCAATTTGAATACTTCACCTACTGCGGATGTTGGTGATTCTTTTCATCTTGATATATTTGATCCAAGAAATTGGGATTCCCTTGATTCTCAGCAAATTGATATTTTAGCAGAAAAGGGCCCTCAAAGGGACACATTATTTAAGAAAGGTCGCAAGGATAAATATAAAAGGAGGTTTTCTGCACTATTCTACACTAGAATTCTATCAAATGGAGAGCATTGTGATAGGGATTGGCTTGTCTATTCTGAGGAACTAGATAAAGTATTTTGCTTTGGTTGTAAATTATTTGCAAAAGGGCATCGAAAAGGTAATTTGGCAAATGAAGGGTACAATGATTGGACACATCTTGGCACTAGACTGAAAGAGCATGAGACAAGTGCAGATCATGTTTTGAATATGACCACTTGGTATGAGTTGCGTAGTAGATTGCAAACGCATCAAACTATTGATAAAGCCACGCAACGACAACTAGAGGGTGAAAAGGACCATTTGAGAAAGGTTTTGTTCAGAATTGTTTGCATTGTAAAATTTCTTTCCAAGCATAATCTAGCATTTCATGGTACCAATAGCAAATTGTACGAAGATAGCAACGGAAATTTCTTGGGTTTGGTTGAGATGTTGGCTGATTTTGACCCGGTTATTCAGGAGCATGTTCGTCGTATTACAAATGATGAAACTCATGCACATTATCTTGATCATAAGATCCAGAATGAGTTGATACATTTGCTTGCTTCTGCTATTAAGTCTGAGGTTGTTAAGAAAATAAAGAGTGCAAAATATTTCTCTGTCATACTTGATTGTACCCCTGATGCAAGCCATCAAGAGAAAATATCTATAATCATAAGATATGTGGATTCATCTTCAAGTCATGTTTGCGTAGAAGAATCATTTTTAGGATTTTTAGATGTAAATGATACGACTGGGCATGGGCTGTTTGAAGTGCTAGAGAATGAACTAAAGCTTCTTGATCTTGATATAGATGATGTTAGAGGACAAGGTTATGATAACGGGTCAAATATGAAAGGAACACATCATGGAGTCCAAAGGAGACTTTTGAATGTAAATCCTCGAGCTTTCTATTCTGCTTGTGGTTGTCATAGCCTTAATTTGACACTTTGTGATATGGCCAAGACTTGTGCTAAAGCTAAAGACTTCTTCGGAATTATCCAACACATATATACTATATTTGCTAATTCTACTAAGAAGTGGCATATTCTGAAGGAGAACATCACTGGATTAACTCCCAAGTCAGTGTCAGCTACACGTTGGGAGAGTCGTGTTGACAGTGTTAAAGCTATTCGACTTCAATGTGCAGAGATTCTGGAGGCCCTACTTCAGGTACCCAATTTTTTCATATTATAATGATGTAATTCTATTATCCATCTCCAAGTATACCATATTTTTTTAATTTTTATTTCAGGTAGCTGAGACAGATAATGACATAAAAACGAGTAGTGAGGCTAAAGGTTTGGCAAATAATGAACTTGGAGAGTATGAATTTATAGTGGCAATAGTCATTTGGTATGAGGTATTGTATGCTGTTAATTTAGTAAGCAAACACTTGCAAGCAAAGGATATGCTTATTGATGTTGCTATTGAGAAAGTGCAAGGACTGATTACTTTCTTCAAGGGGTATCGGGATACTGGTTTTTTAGAAGCATTGGAGACGGCCAAAGCAATTGCACTTGATATGGATGTTGGTACAACATTTCGTAAAAGAAGGGAAATTAAAAGAAAGAGACATTTTGATGAGAAACCAGATGACACAAACATTGCCACACAGTCTGCAGAGGAATCATTTAGAGTTCACTATTTTGTACGTATTGTTGATCAAGCAATTAGCTCACTTACAAGCAGATTTGAACAATACCAGGGTTATCAGAAAATATTTGGTTTCTTATTTACCTCTGAAACATTGCAGTCCTTGGATAAGAAGAGCTTGAAAACTTCTTGTGATAATCTGGAGGTTCCTCTTACAAAGGATGGAAAAATCTGACATTGATGCCAACGAACTGTATGTGGAGTTGATGTTTCTTCAATATTTCATCCCAAAAGAAAATATTGGGCCCGTTGAAATTTTAAAGTTCTTAAAGCGGCATGATTGTTTTCCCAATGAAAGTATTGCATATAGAGTTCTTTTGACCATCCCTGTGACTGTTGCATCAGCAGAACGGAGCTTTTCGAAATTGAAGCTATTGAAGTCTTATATGCGCACTACCATGACACAACAAAGACTTACTGATTTGGCCACAATAGCTCTTGAGAGTGAAGTATTGGAGAAGATTGATTATGAGGATATTATTGAAGATTTTATTTCAAGGAACACCAAAAGAATGATGTTATTTAAGTGAAGACTTAGACTTTACAACCAAGAATAGGTACGATTCTTGATATTTTCCATTGCTATGTAAGATATTATGATCTTTATATTATAGTATAGTTATATTTATCTAGGTTTTCTAGTGAGGTAGGGCCCATTTTAGAGTTTCGCACCGGGCCTCGGATTTTGCCGGCCCGGCCCTGCTCTCGAACATCTCCTTCTCCGCCTCCTTCATGGATCAGAAGCGGGAGACAGGGTTAGGTCGTGTCGGGTGGATCTGCAAATAGAGAGAGGAAATTATCGGTCTGGCCGGGAAAAGTCGAACAGAGAGTAATCAGTGGTGATCTTACGGTCGTATCTTTGATTAGGGCGGCGACGGCGGCCAGCGGCGCCTCGCTTCAGTGCACGATCGGTGGGGAACAACAAGACGAGAACCAACGAGGGCTGGACTCTCTCCAGCAGATCCCTTTTCCCTACTTTTTCTTTTGAGAATCTTTTTTCCCTACTTATTAAAAGACCAATCCCGGTAGTTGAGTTGGCCCCAAGGTTTTGGTTACCGAATGAGGCAATTTTACCCCAGGGGGACGGGTAAATGTGGTTACCACGGTTACCGACAAATACCGAGAAATACCGAGAATATTTTGAGCGAATTTTATAGTTGAATTTTGAATTCAAATAAGTGAATGAACGAATATTCAAACCAGAGACCTCTCAAAATAGGAACTAGGTTGCTACGAACATGCCAGAACCAACTCTAATGGCATTAATTAGATCCTACGTACTTTACTGTAAATCGAGTGTTTAAATTCAAAAATTTCAAAAAACTGGTATTTTTGCTCGGTATGGCGATTTACCGAGGGGCACGGAAATACGTGGTAACCATGGGAAATCTTGAAATTTCGACTGGTAACCAAAACCTTGGTTGGCCCAGAAGTTTTATTTTCACAATCTCGGTATAGTTGATTTTGGATGCTGATATCCACCACACGTGTGACATAATAGGCATTCACCCACACACCATGTGTGGCATGAGCAGGGGGCAGCCCACACGAGCTGTGTGTGGGCGAACAGTAGAATTGCCCACACATGTGGCCGCAGCTACTTCGTGCCACACGTGCAACAAGTATTACTCAGGCCCCGTCCCGCCCGTGTGGCACGAAGCAAATATGCCCACCTATTCTGGCGCAGTTACATTAGGTATCCGCGGGGTGACGATTTAGTTGCCATCCGGGATGGCAGATGTAGTTATCCGGGATGGCAAATATGGTTGTAAAAGCATGGCAACTCTCTCTGTTTTGGTTAACTATAGTTGCCATGTCTAATTTACGGTAGTTGTCGCGTGTAATCAAACCATAGTTGTCGTGTGTGATTAACTACTTGCCACATATGGTCAACCAATAGTTGCCATGTGTGTTTATCTAATTGCCACGCATGATTAATCACAGTTGCCATGTATGTTTATCTAATTGCCACGTACGCGCAACTGCAGTTGCCGTCTAGCAAACAATTTGTTAGAGTTGTGTCGAATATTATTGTACAAGGTAGGTTACAGTTGGACTTGGTTTTGGACTGTGTGTAGATAGGGTAGGAGTTGTGTCCTAATAGGACACCTGTATCCTAGGCCTCTTATATATATCGGGGGTAGACACACGATGTAACCTATGCCAACATAATAGCACGGGTACGCGGGGGAGCCGGCGGCGTGTGCCGTCGCCCAGGCGGCCGGGGTGCGGTATTGTGACGGTGTCATGGGGAGGAGCGCCCGTAGTCAGGCCCCGGGGATGTAGCCATATCGGTGAACCTCGTTAAAAAATCTCGGTGTCGTGCCTCGTGTGATTGCTTGATCCTCGGTAGATCGACGGAGTGCCTTGGATTTATTCTAACAAGTGGTATCATGAGCAAGGTTCGACGAGGAGACAGATTGAACCAGAGGAGGAAGAACGTATCGACGAACTTGTGTGAAGGGGATAGCAGCCGTGGAGGGGAGTCAGTCCACGAGTTGTCGTTGTCGAGTCCTAACCAGGAGGCAGCGATCAAGTGTACACGGTTGTTGTAGTTCTTCGAGAAGCAATCGGGATCGACAGTAGTATGGAGAGCAATTGTTCTCGACGAGATCGGATCACGGCGTGCGTCGCGTGTACAAACAGTAGTCCTCCGCGTGCCCGATACGGAAGGCGTGCAACGCAAGTAGATCGAATAGATCGATCGAAGGCAGCGGCTGCGCGTGCAGAAACCAGCGGCGTTGGGGATTGATTCTGTCAAGTACGTACGTACGTATCAGTGGTGATTTGCTGCATATCGAGACATGAGTTTTGTTGAAAAAAAGGGAAAGCGTCTGGACTCATGGATGCGCATGCTGTCCATCCTCAGCAAGCAGAGGGAGAGGCAAATCAGTCTAGAGGCTACAAGCATGCATGGAAACGTGGTGGAGTTTGGATCTCTACGATGGTGTGCATATCGGAAGGCTACTACAGGGATTTCTTCATTGTCTCTTTGCTTGGTACACGTACAGTTTACGTACGGGATGGCGACGGTTGTATGCTGCAATGAATAAAGACGTGGAGTCACAAATCCATGGGAGATCAATACCAAATGGCGCGGAATGCCAAGTTGATCAAGATGGACACCGTGCGACGAGAGACGACGTGCGCATAAGGCTCGGAGGAGTCTAGAGTGCGTTGTGACAGGATCATGCATACATACGGCGTCAAGGCAATGCACAGAGATGTGCGGGGCGGACACGACGCAGGGTGGAGCATGGTTGTAGCCAGATAATTTCGGTTGGGACGGACTGGATTGTCTGATGGACTGACATGGTGTTGGGGAACGTAGTAATTTCAAAAAAAATTCTACGCACACACAAGATCATGGTGATGCATAGCAACGAGAGGGGAGAGTGTTGTGTACGTACCCTCGTAGACCGAAGCGGAAGCGTTGACGCAACGTAGAGGAAGTAGTCGTATGTCTTCCCAGTCCAACCGATCCAAGCACCGTTACTCCGGCACCTCCGAGTTCTTGACACACGTACATCTCGATGACGCATCCCGGGCTCCGATCCAGCAAAGCTTCGGGGAGGAGTTTCGTCAGCACGACGGCGTGGTGACGATCTTGATGTTCAACCGTCGCAGGGCTTCTCCTAAGCACCGCTACAATATGACCGATGTGTAATATCGTGGAGGGGGGCACCGCACCCGGCTGAGGAACGGTCACGATGATCAACTTGTGTGTCCTAGGGTGCCCCCTGCCCCCGTATATAAAGGAGCAAGGGGGGAGGCCGGCCGGCCCCTTGGGGCGCGCCAAGGAGGAGGAATTCTCCTCCTAGTAGGAGTAGGATTCCTCCTTTCCTACTCCTACTAGGAGGGGGAAGGAAGGGGGAGAGGGG
>NC_041386.1:734906831-734931138 GCF_002162155.2 Triticum dicoccoides | reverse complement strand
GGTTTTCTCCGAAATCACCCGGAACAATTTCGGTGTCCGAATATAGTCGTCCAATATATCAATATTTATGTCTAGACCATTTCGAGACTCCTCGTCATGACCATGATCACATCCGGGACTCCGAACAATCTTAGGTACATCAAATACATAAACTCATAAAGAAATTGTCATCGTAACTTTAAGCGTGCGGACCCTACGGTTCGAGAACAATGTAGACATGACCGAGACACGTCTCCGGTCAATAACCAATAGCGGAACCTGGATGCCCATATTGGTTCCTACATTTTCTACGAAGAACTTTATCGGTCAGACCGCATAACAACATACGTTGTTCCCTTTGTCATCGGTGTGTTACTTGCCCGAGATTCGATCGTCGGTATCCAATACCTAGTTCAATCTCATTACCGGCAAGTCTCTTTTCTCGTTCCGTAATGCATCATCTCGCAACTAACTCATTAGTTGCAATGCTTGCAAGGCTTAAGTGATGTGCATTACCGAGAGGGCCCAGAGATACCTCTCCGACATTCGAAGTGACAAATCCTAATCTCGAAATACGCCAACCCAACAAGTACCTTTGGAGACACCTGTAGAGCACCTTTATAATCACCTAGTTACGTTGTGACGTTTGGTAGCACACAAAGTGTTCCTACGGTAAATGGGAGTTGCATAATCTCATAGTCATAGGAACATGTATAAGTCATGAAGAAAGCAATAGCAACATACTAAACGATCGGGTGCTAAGCTAACGGAATGGGTCATGTCAATCAGATCATTCAACTAATGATGTGATCCCGTTAATAAAATAACAACTCTTTGTCCATGGTTAGGAAACATAACCATCTTTGATTAACAAGCTAGTCAAGTAGAGGCATACTAGTGACACTCTGTTTGTCTATATATTCACACATGTATTATGTTTCCGGTTAATACAATTCTAGCATGAATAATAAACATTTATCATGATATAAGGAAATAAATAATAACTTTATTATTGCCTCTTGGGCATATTTCCTTCAGTCTCCCACTTGCACTAGAGTCAATAATCTAGATTACACAGTAATGATTCTAACACCCATGGAGTCTTGGTGCTGATCATGTTTTGCTCGTGGAAGAGGCTTAGTCAACGGGTCTGCAACATTCAGATCCGTATGTATCTTGCAAATCTCTATGTCTCCCACCTGGACTAGATCCCGGATGGAATTGAAGCGTTTCTTGATGTGCTTGGTTCTCTTGTGAAATCTGGATTCCTTCGCTAAGGCAATCGCTCCAGTATTGTCACAAAAGATTTTCATTGGACCCGATGCACTAGGTATGACACCTAGATCGGATATGAACTCCTTCATCCAGTCCTTCATTGGCTGCTTCCGAAGCAGCTATGTATTCCGCTTCACACGTAGATCCCGCCACGACGCTTTGTTTTGAACTGCACCAACTGACAGCTCCACCGTTTAATGTAAACACATATCCGGTTTGCGATTTAGAATCGTCCGGATCAGTGTCAAAGCTTGCATCAACGTAACCATTTACGATGAGCTCTTTGTCACTTCCATATACGAGAAACATATCCTTAGTCCTTTTCAGGTACTTCAGGATGTTCTTGACCGCAGTCCAGTGATCCACTCCTGGATTACTTTGGTACCTCCCTGCTAAACTTATAGCAAGGCACACATCAGGTCTGGTACACAGCATTGCATACATGATAGAGCCTATGGCTGAAGCATAGGGAACATCTTTCATTTTCTCTCTATCTTCTGCAGTGGTCGGGCATTGAGTCTTACTCAACTTCACACCTTGCAATGCAGGCAAGAACCCTTTCTTTGCTTGATCCATTTTGAAGTTCTTCAAAACTTTGTCAAGGTATGTGCTTTGTGAAAGTCCAATTAAGCGTCTTGATCTATCTCTATAATGCCTAATATGTAAGCAGCTTCACCGAGGTCTTTCATTGAAAAACTTTTATTCAAGTATCCCTTTATGCTATCCAGAAATTCTATATCATTTCCAATCAATAATATGTCATCCACATATAATATTAGAAATGCTACAGAGCTCCCACTCACTTTCTTGTAAATACAGGCTTCTCCAAAAGTCTGTGTAAACCCAAATGCTTTGATCACACTATCAAAGCATTTATTCCAACTCCGAGAGGCTTGCACCAGTCCATAAATGGATCGCTGGAGCTTGCACACTTTGTTAGCTCCCTTTGGATCGATAAAACCTTCTGGTTGCATCATATACAACTCTTCCTCCAGAAACCCATTCAGGAATGCAGTTTTTACATCCATTTGCTAAATTTCATAATCGTAAAATGCGGCAATTGCTAACATGATTCGGACAGACTTAAGCATCTCTACGGGTGAGAAGGTCTCATCGTAGTCAATCCCTTGAACTTGTCGAAAACCTTTTGCAACAAGTCGAGCTTTGTAGACAGTAACATTACCATCAGCGTCAGTCTTCTTCTTGAAGATCCATTTATTCTCTATTGCTTGCCGACCATCGGGCAAGTCAACCAAAGTCCATACTTTGTTCTCATACATGGATCCCATTTCAGATTTCATGGCTTCAAGCCATTTTGCGGAATCTGGGCTCACCATCGCTTCTTCATAGTTCGTAGGTTCATCATGATCTAGTAGCATGACTTCCAGAATAGGATTACCGTACCACTCAGGTGCGGATCTTACTCTGTTTGACCTACGAGGTTCTGTATTAACTTGATCTGAAGTTCTATGATCATCATCATCAACTTCCTCACTAGTTGGTTTTGACGTCACAGAAACCGGTTCCTGTGATGTACTATTTTCCAACAAGGGAGAAGGTACAATTACCTCATCAAGTTCTTCTTTCCTCCCACTCACTTCTTTCGAGAGAAACTCCTTCTCTAGAAAGGATCCATTCTTAGCAACGAATGTCTTGCCTTCGGATCTGTGATAGAAGGTGTACCCAACTGTCTCTTTTGGGTATCCTATGAAGACACATTTCTCCGATTTGGGTTCGAGCTTATCAGGTTGAAGCTTTTTCACATAAGCATCGCAGCCCCAAACTTTAAGAAACGACAACTTTGGTTTCTTGCCAAACCATAGTTCATAAGGTGTCGTCTCAACGGATTTTGATGGTGCCCTATTTAATGTGAATGTGGCCGTCTCTAAAGCATAACCCCAAAATGATAGCGGTAAATCTGTAGGAGACATCATAGATCGCACCATATCAAGTAAAGTACGATTATGACGTCCGGACACACCATTACGCTGTGGTGTTCCGGGTGGCGTGAGTTGCGAAACTATTCCGCATTGTTTCAAGTGTAGACCAAACTCGTAACTCAAATATTCTCCTCCACGATTAGATCATAGAAACTTTATTTTCTTATTACGATGATTTTCAACTTCACTCTGAAATTCTTTGAACTTTTCAAATGTTTCAGGCTTATGCTTCATTAAGTAGATATACCCATATCTTCTTAAATCATCTGTGAAGGTGAGAAAATAACGATATCCGCCACGAGCCTCAACATTCATTGGACCACATACATCTGTATGTATGATTTCCAACAAATCTGTTGCTCTCTCCATAGTACCGGAGAACGGTGTTTTAGTCATATTGCCCATGAGGCACGGTTCGCAAGTACCAAGTGATTCATAATCAAGTGGCTCCAAAAGTCCATCAGTATGGAGTTTCTTCATGCGCTTTACACCGATATGACCTAAACGGCAGTGCCACAAATAAGTTGCGCTATCATTATCAACTCTGCATCTTTTGGCTTCAACATTATGAATATGTGTATCACTACTATCAAGATTCATCAAAAATAGACCACTCTTCAAGGGTGCATGACCATAAAAGATATTACTCATATAAATAGAACAACCATTATTCTCTGATTTAAATGAATAACCGTCTCGCATCAAACAAGATCCAGATATAATGTTCATGCTCAACGCTGGCACCAAATAACAATTATTTAGGTCTAATACTAATCCCGAAGGTAGATGTAGAGGTAGCGTGCCGACCGCGATCACATCGACTTTGGAACCATTTCCCACGCGCATCGTCACCTCGTCCTTTGCTAGTGTTCGCTTAATCCGTAGTCCCTGTTTCGAGTTGCAAATATTAGCAACAGAACCAGTATCAAATACCCAGGTGCTACTGCGAGCTCTAGTAAGGTACACATCAATAACATGTATATCACATATACCTTTGTTCACCTTGCCATCCTTCTTATCCGCCAAATACTTGGGGCAGTTCCGCTTCCAGTGACCAGTCTGCTTGTAGTAGAAGCACTCAGTTTCAGGCTTAGGTCCAGACTTGGGTTTCTTCTCTTGCTGTTCTTCTTGAAGTTCCCCTTCTTCTTCCCTTTGCCCTTTTTCCTGAAACTAGTGGTCTTGTTGACCATCAACACTTGATGCTCCTTCTTGATTTCTACCTCCGCAGCCTTTAGCATTGCGAAGAGCTCGGGAATTGTCTTATCCATCCCTTGCATATTATAGTTCATCATGAAGCTCTTATAGCTTGGTGGAAGTGATTGGAGAATTCTTTCAATGACGCTATCAACCGGAAGAGTAACTCCCAGTTGAATCAAGTGATTACAATACCCAGACATCTTGAGTATATGCTCACTGACAGAACTATTCTCCTCCATCTTGCAGCTAAAGAACTTATTGGAGACTTCATATCTCTCAATCCGGGCATTCTTCTGGAATATTAACTTCAACTCCTGGAACATCTCATATGCTCCATGACGTTCAAAACGTCGTTGAAGTCCCGGTTCTAAGCCGTAAAGCATGGCACATTGAACTATCGAGTAGTCATCAGCTTTGCTCTGCCAGATGTTCTTAATGCCGTTAGTTGCATCAGCAGCAGGCCTGGCACCCAGCGGTGCTTCCAGGACGTAACTTTTCTGTGCAGCAATGAGGATAATCCTCAAGTTACGGACCCAGTCGCGTAGTTGCTACCATCATCTTTCAACTTTGCTTTCTCAAGGAACGCATTAAAATTCAACGGAACAACAACACGGGCCATCTATCTACAATCAACATAGACAAGCAAGATACTATCAGGTACTAAGTTCATGATAAATTTAAGTTCAATTAATCATATTACTTAAGAACTCCCACTTAGATAGACATCCCTCTAATCTCTAAGTGATCACGTGATCCAAATTCAACTAAACCATAACCGATCATCACGTGAAATGGAATAGTTTTCAATGGTGAACATCTCATGTTGATCATATCTACTATATGATTCACGCTCGACCTTTCGGTCCCCGTGTTCCGAGGCCATATCTGCATATGCTAGGCTCGTCAAGTTTAACCCGAGTATTCTGCGTGTGCAAAACTGGCTTGCACCCGTTGTAGATGGACGTAGAGCTTATCACACCCGATTATCACGTGGTGTCTGGGCACGACGAACTTTGGCAATGGTGCATACTCAGGGAGAACACTTCTTGATAATTAGTGAGGGATCATCTTAAAATGCTACCGTCAATCAAAGCAAGATAAGATGCATAAAAGATAAACATCACATGCAATCAATATAAGTGATATGATATGGCCATCATCGTCTTGTGCTTGTGATCTCCATCTCCGAAGCACCGTCATGATCACCATCGTTACCGGCGCGACACCTTGATCTCCATCGTAGCATCGTTGTCGTCTCGCCAATCTTATGCTTCTACGACTATCACTACCGCTTAGTGATAAAGTAAAGCACTACAGGGCGATTGCATTGCATACAATAAAGCGACAACCATATGGCTCCTGCCAGTTGCCGATAACTCGGTTACAAAACATGATCATTTCATACAATAAAATTTAGCATCATGTCTTGACCATATCACATCACAACATGCCCTGCAAAAACAAGTTAGACGTCCTCTACTTTGTTTGCAAGTTTTACGTGGCTACTACGGGCTTAAGCAAGAACCAATCTCACCTACGCATCAAAACCACAACGATAGTTTGTCAAGTTGGTGTTGTTTTAACCTTCGCAAGGACCGGGCGTAGCCACACTCGGTTCAACTAAAGTTGGAGAAACTGACACCCGCAAGCCACCTGTGTGTAAAGCACGGCGGTAGAACCAGTCTCGTGTAAGCGTATGCATAATGTCGGTCCGGGCCGCTTCATCCAACAATACCGCCGAACCAAAGTATGACATGCTGGTAAGCAGTATGACTTATATCGCCCACAACTCACTTGTGTTCTACTCGTGCATATAACATCAAACCATAAAACCTAGGCTTGGATGCCACTGTTGGGGAACGTAGTAATTTCAAAAAGTTTCCTACGCACACACAAGATCATGGTGATGCATAGCAACGAGAGGGGAGAGTGTTGTCTACGTACCCTCGTAGACCGAAGCGGAAGCGTTGACGCAACGTAGAGGAAGTAGTCGTATGTCTTCCCGGTCCAACCGATCCAAGCACCGTTACTCCGGCACCTTTGACACACGTACAGCTCGATGACGCACCCCGGGCTCCGATCCACCAAAGCTTCGGGGAGGAGTGTCGTTAGCACGACGGCGTGGTGACGATCTTGATGTTCAACCGTCGCAGGGCTTCGCCTAAGCACCGCTACAATATGACCGAGGTGTAATATCGTGGAGGGGGGCACCGCACACGGCTGAGGAACGATCACGAAGATTAACTTGCGTGTCCTAGGGTGCCCCCCTGCCCCCGTATATAATGGAGCAAGGGGGGCGGCCGGCCGGCCCCTTGGGGCGCGCCAAGGAGGAGGAATCCTCCTCCTAGTAGGAGTAGGATTCCTCCTTTCCTACTCCTACTAGGAGGGGGGAGGAAGGGGGAGAAGGGGGAAGGAAAGGGGGGGCGCCGCCCCCCCCCCCCTCCTAGTCCAATTCGGACTAGAGGGAGAGGGGGCGCGCGGCCCACCCAGGCCGCCCCTCTCTCTTCCCACCAAGGCCCATGTGGCCCGTTAACTCTCCCGGGGGGTTCTGGTAACCCCCCCGGCACTCTGATTTTCTCCGAAATCACCCGGAACAATTCCGGTGTCCGAATATAGTCGTCCAATATATCGACCTTTATGTCTCGACCATTTCGAGACTCCTCGTCATGTCAGTGATCACATCCGGGACTCCGAACAACCTTCGGTACATCAAAATACATAAACTCATAAAGAAACTGGCATCATAACTTTAAGCGTGTGGACCCTACGGTTCAAGAACAATGTAGACATGACCGAGACACGTCTCCGGTCAATAACCAATAGCGGGACCTGGATGCCCATATTGGTTCCTACATTTTCTATGAAGATCTTTATCGGTCAGACCGCACAACAACATACGTTGTTCCCTTTGTCATCGGTATGTTACTTGCCCGAGATTCGATCGTCGGTATCCAATACCTAGTTCAATCTCGTTATCATCTCGCAACTAACTCATTAGTTGCAATGCTTGCAAGGATTAAGTGATGTGCATTACCGAGAGGGCCCAGAGATACCTCTCCGATATTCGGAGTGACAAATCCTAATCTCGAAATACGCCAACCCAACAAGTACCTTTGGAGACACCTGTAGAGCACCTTTATAATCACCCAGTTATGTTGTGACGTTTGGTAGCACACAAAGTGTTCCTCCGATAAACGGGAGTTGCATAATCTCATAGTCATAGGAACATGTATAAGTCATGAAGAAAGCAATAGCAACATACTAAACGATCGGGTGCTAAGCTAACGGAATGGGTCATGTCAATCACATTATTCAACTAATGATGTGATCCCGTTAATCAAATAATAACTCTTTGTCCATGGTTAGGAAACATAACCATCTTTGATTAACAAGCTAGTCAAGTAGAGGCATACTAGTGACACTCTGTTTGTCTATATATTCACACATGTATTATGTTTCCGGTTAACACAATTCTAGCATGAATAATAAACATTTATCATGATATAAGGAAATAAATAATAACTTTATTATTGCCTCTAGGGTATATTTCCTTCACATGGATGTTGGTCAAAGCAGAAGACGACGGTGATTTCATCGACGACGACATAGGAGTGTGATGGTGATGGTGGCCAGCTTCTGGGGCATGGAAACACGTGGTGCAGGCCTGAGGGCTTGTGCGGCTTGGACGAGACTAAGGCGCGGGGTTGATTCAAGGCAGTGTACACATGAGAGCTTGAAGTCAACAGGGCGCGGGGTAGCATGGCGCAGCAACATGGAGTCATGTTGAAGGTGGAGCTGGAGTTTGACGGAAGACTTCAGTCTGTGCTGATGGAGAGCTACGGTGTAAGATATCGGAGAATCGAACCCTATTTCAGCGGAATAGCGAGAGACACGTGGATCGGACTGGGGCCCAATGGTCTGATGGAGACGTGGTACTCGGCATCGGTCGGTGATGATCGGTGGTTCTCTGCAGTGGGGGTTGAGGAAGTGTGGCTAGCTACCCAGGAGACTCGACCAGGACAGCAGAGGCTCGACGCGGTGATAGCGGCGAGGCGTGCGGTAAGCACGTGACATAATGATAGACCAAGGCACTAATGGTGAGATGTGTGGTCAGACAAAGTGTGCAGGGGTGCTGAAGCAGTGTTGACAAGTAGCAGATTCAAGTTGGTGACTGGGTCTATCTGGTGCCCGTTGATGGACAGGAGTTGACCATGGAAGAATCTGAGAAAGTGGCGGAAAGTCTGAAATTGTCAAAGTCTGAGAGAGTACATGGCCGTATATTCTGTGGTGTTCAGTGCACATGGCAAAGTGCGGATGACAAGACAGAAGGAGGCAGAGTGCTATAGTTGTGGGACATGTCAAAGGCTATCCGGGAAAAAAGGACGAGACAACTGTGAATTTGACTCAGGGTGACACAGGGAGACGGTGAAATTCCTTCAAGTTTCAAGAAGGCGGTCAAGGAAGAGCGGTGACGTTGAGTTCACGTAACTCTTATATGTGGCGTCCAATATGTGAGTTGTTCACTTTCACGCAGACAGTGGTCGGTGTGTGATGGTGTTGAACGGATTCTCCGGAAGTTGGGAGCACAAAGTAGAGCAATAAGGAATTTAATTTTGCTCGAGTGTTGACTGTGAAGAAGACAAGAATGGACTACAGTTGCAGGTGGAGTCATGTGGAGTTTGGGAGTAGCAGCGGTGCTCATGGCGTATCTCAAGTCCAATGTACATGGAGGTTGGACGCACGGATGAATCCAAGGTGGTGGAGAATATTCGCCAAGGTGGAGTTTGTTAGAGTTGTGTCGAATATTATTGTACAAGGTAGGTTATAGTTGGACTTGGTTTTGGACTGTGTGTAGACAGGGTAGGAGTTGTGTCCTAATAGGACACATGTATCCTAGGCCTCTCATATATATCGGGGATAGACACATGATGTAACCTATGCCAACATAATATCACGGGCACGCGGGGGAGCCGGCGGTGTGTGCCGGCGCCCGGGCGGCCCGGGTGCGGTATTTTGACGGGGTCATGGGGAGGAGCGCCCGTAGTCATGCCCCTGGGATGTAGCCATATCGGTGAACCTCGTTAACAAATCTCGGTGTCGTGCCTCGTGTGATTGCTTGGTCCTCGGTAGATCGACGGAGTGCGTCGGATTTATTCTAACAAGAATCATAGTTGCCACGTGTGTTTGCCTAGTTGCCATGTACGCGCAACTGCGGTTGCTATCCAACAATGTACGACTGATGTGTGGGCGAAAAGCAGTTCGCCCACACGCGCGTGGACTAGGTGGTGGCTGTGTGGGCAGAAACTAGTTCACCCACACAGCGCAGCTGGCAACTGCGTGCTGTGGGGCGTGTGGACGACCTCTCCAACGCCCACACACCGGCCTTGTCCTACGTGGCTCGCGAAAACTGTCTCGCTATGTCAAGATTCGTGTAAACTTAACTGGATGGTGATTTAAGCGTGTGGGCGAGTTGCAATGTTACCACACGTGTGAGCGTTAGTGTTTTCGTTGATTTTTGGCGATTTTTTTTATATACGTAACTGAACATCCAATGCCTATTTTAATTTTAAATTTTATTTCAGGCGTATAGTTCTGAGATATAGCAAAGCTCCCATGTTTTCTTATGAGTAAGTCCACTTCGGCATGGTTATTCTAAATATGTTTGCTAAGTTGTGTGTGTCTAACATGTCGTTTGTTTTACAAAAGGTTGAAGAAAGAGGAAGTTTTTCAACTTAATTTCATCCAAGAATGTTTTCCTTGGTACTAGCAAAGAAGAAGCATTTGACTGGTATGTGAGCTCGTGTGTATCTACTACAAAAACTAGGTTGACAATACCTTATATCTCGTATTTGAACCATTTATTTTCCCCATCTATTTTCATGCGGCGATGTGACTGAAGAGATGGCAAGAAGCTTTTTCTTGAGAACCAAATCATCCTCTCTGTAGCCTGGTTTTGGGATCGTATTAATATATAGGTGGGTTTGCTCCAGTGTTTCTGCTACCGTCCAGGAGAGAAGGTTTATTTATCAACTGCTCTTACAAGTTGTTTGGTTATTAGTCAGCAATGTGTGGTAGTAATCTGCAGTGCTGCTAAGTGTAGAGTAATGACTAGGACAAGCCTCAATTATGTAAATTGTAGATCAATCTGGTTTTAAAAGTAGCCGAGTCTTACCGGTTGAAGGTTTCCCTTTCTCCCCGCCAAAAAAAGAAGAAGGTTTCCCTTTCATACTGTGTTCCGTCTTCCGTGTGCTACTCTTTGTTGTATTGTGTGGTGCGGTGTCTCTTTGTATAAACTCGTTTGGCTCCGGTGGCTTGCTTTACATATAAAGCGGGGCGAAAGCGTATTTCGGTAGTTGTAGGTTTTCTAATGGACATTATCATGATCTCATTCGGTCACCTCTGCTTACCTTAACACTAAGGTGAGAAGACCTTTTAAAAAACTTATTTCAGTATTGCAGAGCCTCCTCTCACTAATGGAATTTCCGAGTTTGCTGAATAACAGAAAAACTCGGCGAAAGCCGTTTCCCACTCGACAGAGACTTTGCCAAGTGTAGTTCTTGGCTAAGAGTACTCGAACCCCTTCAGGCAAAGCCCACTTTGTCGAGGGCGCTGCCCTTCAGGGACACGGCAAACCATTTGTCGAGCCCTAAGTGGGCCAACATGGGCTAGTATTATGTGGGGTACATGTTTATAGTCAGCATGGAGCCATGGACAGATGGACTTATCTGCCATCCGCAGTTGCTTTTTCATATAGTTTTATCTATATTAAATATTGTAGCTATTACAATTAGAGTTGTTTTCGTTGAAATAAGTATTGTTAGTGACTTGGCCAACACTGACATTGCATAATATAATTTTACGCGCTCTTCTCATTTGATAGTTTAATGTCATGGAGTTCACATGAGAACACTAGTGCAGAACCGGGCATTAGCACCAGTTCGTAAGGCCCTATAGTGCCGGTTACATAACCGGCACTAATTTGTGGACACTAAAGCCCCCCCCCCCCCTTTTAGTACCGGTTCAGCACGAACCGGTGCTAAAGGGCAACCACGTGGAATGAGCCAGCTCCGGGGACCTGGAGCCCTTTAGTACCGATTGGTAAGACCAACCGGTACTATAAGGTTTGGGGGGTTTTTAGTTTTATGATTTCTTTTTCATTTAATTTTGTGTTTCCATTTTAATTCTTTTTCGTTTGCTGGTATTTTACGATACTACACATTATACACGTTATATATATATATATATATATATATATATATATATATATATATATATATATATATATATATATATATAGAATTTCTAGTAGAACCAATCATGCATATATATATCACATCAATGTCTCACAAATTAAACCACCATATTAATTAATTCACATTTACACACATGTATAGCTATATACAATTTCTCCTACATATGAATGTTGCCTTCGGAGCCAGTGGCATTAGCCTAATTGGTGCCTTCGGAGCACGATGATAATTGAAAGTGGTTTTCTTGAGGGCGGTAGCGGGTAATAGAATTCTCCATTCGGATTTATGACCTGGTCAAGCAAAAATCCCGCTATTTCCTCTTGAAGTGCTTCTACGTGCTCCCTTTCTATGAGCTTCTCCCGCACGTCTTTGAACTGTTAAGAAGGAGATCAATATGCATGTGTATTAGTTGTGTGACTAGATATTAATAATGGTGTAAAAATTGTGAATAGTGTTCTGACAAGCGTACCCATTGCTGTCTTTGAGATCTGTCCTTTCGGACGCCATCATGCGAATGTTCTCGCAAACGCAGAATGCACACAGATCAGTCCCCTGCGCCTGCTTCAGGGCCTTTACGAGAATGGAATTTGATCAGATAAAAATTAATCAAGCATGATAATTAAAGAGATGGCAGCTAGCTAGCTAGCTAGTACTACTTAATTACTTACCTTGGGTCAAACCCATTGAAGCTTTTGTTTCCATTCACCTTCCGTGACGCTGATGAATCTTGCCCAAGCCCTGCCCGCCGACAAAGAAAATGAATAAAGGGGTTATTAAATAGTTCATATCATGAAATGACGAACTAAATAGGCCGAGATATATAGTTAATAATGATTGAAATTACCTGTTGACTATCCCATACAAGATGTTAAAGTCAGTTTTTTTTGAGATTAGTGAGTCCAGTACTTCAACTGTTCCGGCGTCAACTTTAATGATACACAAGACCCAGTGAAATCTGCATGCACACACGTTTACATGTCTTAATTAAGCGGGCATATGTAAGCAAAAACACGTAGCTAGCTAGTAGGCAAAACAGAGAATTTGTAGTACAAGACAGTGTGACTCACCCAAAGTGGTAAGGAAGTAGTATATCTTCATTGTATTTGAGGCGCTTCAAGAACTCTAGCATGCTGTCCTCTACTTCCTTTGCAAGACGTTCATTTATCTTCCATGTGAATTCATTAACGGTGTTTGGGTCAATGAACCCAATGCCAAAGCGTCCACCTTTTCTCATTTCATATATCTTCATCCTACATAATACCACAGAAAAGAATATAGTGAGGATAATTACAGGTAATGATTGATCAAAAGGATCACTACAGCTAGCTTGAGACTTAAATTATAGAAAGAAATCACTTACAGACAATAGCAACTGACGATAGATTTGTCGAGTGCGTCTTGATTGTATAACTGAAACAGTTCTGAATACTCAACGGACCCAGCTTTCTCATGGTAGTAATGGTCCTGCTTGGCATTCACCATGAGGGACACTCGCTCTGAAATCTTGGTAATGTTCATGTACCATTGATGCAATCCATACATTCTCGTTGGGAGGTTCTTGACCTTGTCTGCCGCGACCAAAGGTTGGCCCCGGACATATTTCCGTTTTACTTCATCCTCTCTAAGCAAAGGCATGGGCTCGATCTCGAGGAGTTCTCCAACAGTGATGTTGAGAACTTCAGCCTGCATTATATGCTCCTCCGTTATTACCACATTGCCCACCTCGGGAACATGCACTGTTTGCCCACAATAATATTGGGGGCGCGTACTGTCACCTGTTGTTGGCACAACAAGCTAGGGGATCGATTGCGCCGCCTGTTCTCCCAGCTGGGGAATGGTTTTCCCGCATTTTTTGGCAGCTGCTTCTTGTTTGCTCGATCCCGATGTAGACGTGCTCGCCTCCCTTTGTAGACGTGCTCGATTTAACTTCCTGATGTGGCGCTCATAGTCTGTGTCAACAGGCATGGAAGCTGGTGGTTGAGCCATACGAATGAAGTGGTCAATCGTTTCCTCAGGCACTTTCTCCCTTGGCGGCGGTGGCGGTTTCGGTGCAAAATGGGCTTCCACCTCGGCCTTCGATATGGCTGTGATTTCCTGCTCGGACCTGTCATAAGACCTCTGCGGAAGAGGCTTGAGACTTTGACCATATTTATATCGCTTGCCTCCGCCTGTACTTCCTGTACTACCTCAACTCGTACCGCTACGCACCATAGCTGCGGGGTGTCTCTTCTGCGATTGCTGAGGCGGCGGAGACGGCTGACGGGACTGAGTTGGACGAGGAGGAGTGGCCTGAGGTTGTGCCGGACTTGGAGGAGGAGTGGACGTCTGACGCTGTGGCGGACTTGGAGGAGGAGGATTGTCCTGACATTTTGCCGGACTTGGAGGAGGAGGATTGTCCTGACACTTTGCCGGACTTGGAGGAGCAGGAGTCTGCTGACTCGGTGGCGGACTTCGACGAGGACTTGGGTGACGCGGTGTCGGTGGCCTTGGAAAGATGATGCAATCCTTTTTCCATAGGATGATACGATGTTTGGCCTCTCCGAGAAAGCGCTCGCCGTCACCTCCAGCAATGTCAAGTTGTAGCCCCGAATATGGTGGGTCCACCACCTCATCAACCAAGACACGAGCATAGCCCGCTGGAATCAGGTTGCAATGGAAGGTTGCCTCGGGGGGATTTGTGAAAGCACAGCCGTCCGCCACCTTCATGGATATGTTTTTCATTTTGACGTGTAGCTCGCAGTTAGTGTTCTCCGTGATGTCATCCACGGGGTATCTACCCAGCATTGCGTCGTCCGGGACGGAACCCACGCTGCTTCTCGGCATGGATGGGCCGGTGCTATCCAATGCTGGATCATCCGCTAGCTGCTGCAGCTGCTGAGACCCCCTTTGATGGGTAAGTGAGTCGATCTGCTCCTGCTGCCGCTGGAATTTGACTGCCAATTCCGCTTGACTTGCTTCTAGGCCTTGAAGGCGTTCATAGTCCCGCTTCCTCTGCTCCTCCTCCATCTTCCTCTTCTTCTCCTCCGCAATCTTCTTTCTCGCACGGGTTCTGTAGTCGTTGTTCCAGTCTGAAAACCCCTCATACCACGGCATAGCGCCCTTGCCTCGTGTTCTTCCCGGGTGTTCAGGATTTCCCAGGGCACGCGTAAGCTCGTCGTTCTCTCTGTTGGGCCGGAACACCCCCGTTCGTGCCTCTTCTCCCTTCAGAGTTGCCCTTGTCGAAACATTGCCTGTCTCCCGGTCCAACTCCCCCCATGCGCATAGAACCAAGTCCTGGCCCTAGGGGGCCAGCTCTTAGTAGCCGGAGTGACACCTGCATCCTCCATCTCTTTCTCAGACTTATCCCACTTAGGCATTGCCACCGCATAGCCACCTGGCCCCAGCTTATGGAACTTATCCTTTTTTCGGCATTCTTCTTCTTTATTCTCGACCGTTCCTTAGCTAATTCCGAATCCTTGAATTTCACGAAATCGTCCCAATGATCACGTTGGTTCTCCAGTGTTCCCTTGAATATTGGAGTCTTCCTTCCTCCGTTGACGTACTTGTTCCATTCACGATTCTTGTAGTTCTTGAATGCAGTCGCCATCATCCTAAGAGCAGCCTCTTTGCCTTTCTGCACATCTGCTTCTGTGAAATGATCTGGTAGGGTGAAATGTTCCATGAGAGTATCCCAAAGCAGATCTTTTTGATTCTTGTCGACAAAAGTAACATCTGGACGTGGCTTTGCTGGCGCTCTCCATTCTTGAAGTTTGATCGGGAGTTGGTCCTTCACAAGAACTCCGCACTGACGAACGAACTTGTCCGCAATCTTCTTAGGCGCTAATGGTTTGCCAGTAGGGCCGCATGCCTCGATATTGTACTTTACGCCCGGCTTCAACTTTTTGTTCGGGCCTCGTTTCGTCATTTTGCCTGAAGATTTGCTCGATCCGGATGGCTGAAAGAACAAAGATCGATTCGTTAATATATCTTCAAGTCATTTAAAACATGTGATGATCACCAGATGCCTGCTTATATAAATATATATACCTCGTCGGTGTTTGTTGTTTCAGGATCAACATGTTCTTCGTCATCGTCATAATCATAGTTCATGACTTCGTCGCGATCGAATATCATATCACCCTCTCCGGTGTTGTTTAGAAATTCGGAGCCGTCATAATCTTCTTCATTCTGATTATCATCTGCCCCGCGTATCATATCGAACATGGTCTGTTCTCCCTCTCTGTCGGTATTGTCTGCCATAGCTTTTGTTTAACTAATCCAAAAGAAATATAAAACAATTTAGTATTCAAATCTCGAATAATAGATATAATCTCGAATACATCGTCCAGAATAATAGATATAATCTCGAATACTTCGTCTCGAATAATATATAATATTGAATAGTACATCACTGGCTATTAGCTAATAAAGATCGAATACTACAGAAGAATCTAGGACACTCGCGGTTCCTCCGGCGCGGGCGGTGGACACCCAAAGAGAAGGAACCCTCACAGGATCATAGCTGAAGTGAGATCCCCAAAGATACTGCCACGTATTGGAGAACCTGCCGCCCTCTAACGCAACCATGTAGCGATGGACGTGCTCGTCCTCCTCCCTGACGTACCACCTCCGGCGGGGCCGGGTCCCTCCGCACCAAAACTGGCCCACGCGAACGCCACCAAACGAGATCAGGGTCGATGACGGGACCCGCGGCCGGGTTCCTCGTCAAGCGGCGCACCCCTCCAAGCAGCACCTCCTAGTGCCAGCCCGGCGGAGCCCAGTCCCGGACATGGGTCGGCTAGACGTCGTCGCGGACGGGTCGACGGCGAGGATGCGGGCCGGGCATCGTCGAGAACAAATACTAGCTATATGCCCGCAAAAAGTAACATTTTTTTAATGATTGAATTTTGATAACTAAAATTTCTAACATTTCTATATAACTAACATTTCTATAACATTTCTAACAATGCTATATATAACTAACATTTCTATAACATTTCTAATATTTCTATAACTAAAAAACAGAAGAAAATTATAACATTTCTATATATATAACTAACATTTTTATAACTATTTCTATAACTAAAAAACAGAAAAATTTCTAACAATTCTAACTTTTTTATAACTATTTCTATAACTAAAAAACAGAAAAATTTCTAACAATTTCTAAAATTTCTAACAATTCTAACTTTTTTATAACTATTTCTATAACTAAAAAACAGAAAAATTTCTAACAATTTCTAACATTTCTAACAATTCTAACAATTCTAACAGTTCTAACTATTTCTAAAAAACAGAAAAATGTCTAACAATTTCTTAAAAACAGAAAAATCTATAACTAAAAATGTATGTGTGTGTGCGCGCTCAATGGCCGGGGAGGCGAGAGGCGATGGGGACGGTGACGGGCGCGGCGACGACGGGGACGGGGACGTACGGGCCGGGGCGGCGACGACGGGGAGGGGGACATACGGGCCGGGGCGGCGACGACGACGGGGACGGTGACGACGCGGCCGGGACAGGGCGGCGGTGATGACGGGGACCACGGGGACGGGACGACGGGGCGGCGACGGGCCAGGGCGGCGTCGAGGGATATGGAGATGGCGGGGGCGGCGGGCGACGGTGCAGAGGAGAAGAAGCAGAGGGAGAGATGAGAAACTGACGAAATTTTGAAGTGTTTTCTTATATAGAAGGCACCTTTAGTACCGGTTGGAGCCACCAACCAGTACTAAAGGTCTGTTTTGGCCAGGCCAAGCGACGGGAAGCGACCCCCTTTAGTACCGGGTGGTGGCACAAACCGGTACTAAAGGGCCCCCCTTTAGTACCGGTTGGAGACACGACCCGGTACTAAAGGGTGTGCGCTGCCAGGCGAGGGGCGCAGAAGTTTAGTCCCACCTCGCTAGTTTAGGAGCGCCAGGACCAGTTTATAAGCCCCGGCGCGGGCACTGCATTGAACTCCTCTCAATAGCAGGCCTTCTGGGCCTACCTCTCCTACTCTGCCTGTGGGCCTACTGGGCTTGCGGGCCTGCATCCTGGCCCAACTACAGGTTGGGTTTTTAGTCGTATGCAGGCCGCTATGGTGCAGTAGGCGGGCTTTTTTATTTTCTTATTTTTTTATTTATTTATTTTTGTTTTATTTATTTTTGAGTTTTTTTGCTGTATTTAGAGTTTCTTTGTGAATATTTTTGCTTTAGGTACAAATAATTACAAACTTTCTGTTAGTGCCGGTAGATTTCAAATTTGAATAGTTTAAATTTTGAATTATTTGAAATTTGTGTGAATCACTAGTTTGTGAATAACTTAACTTTGAAAAAAGTTTTTTCAGTGATTCTTTTTTCTTATGTTTAATATTAGTGTGTTTTATCATTATATTCAATTTAGTAATGCTTAGGTTATTTAAAAAATGAAATGCCTTTGTAACAGTTCAGTTTTCGTCGGAAACCCTGATACTTCGAAAGAGATTGTCCATTTTGTACACGAAGTGCATCCAGTTTTTGCCGTAACCCTCTCTACTTTCTTGCACATTCTATTTGTATGAAATTATGATACCATGCCAACTTTCAACCTTTTCTGAGTTCATTTGAATTGCTTTTCAATTTCAGGGTCATTTAGCTGGAAAAAAAATCAGTAAATGCATGAAAAGAATTTGTTTGCACATAAAATTTCTTCGCGTTTCAAATGCCAAAACACATAACTACCCTAACTATTACAGACATTCCCTCCTGGGTGTGAAACACAGAAGAAAGTGATGATAGTGAAGCCGATCACATCCCAGATCTTTGGGTGTGAAACTTTTTCTTCGCGTGTGTCCCTTTGCGCCGTAACCATGGAAAATCTTCATCATTTAACGGGATGCTCGGGTCAATATTCACTGTGAATGGAGCAATTTCATCGAACTTTTCATAATCTTCTAACTTGTCTGTCTTGTCATCCACTCCCACGATGTTTCTCTTCCCAGAAAGAACTATGTGCCGCTTTGGCTCATCGTACGATGCATTCGCTTCCTTATCTTTTCTTTTTCTTGGCTTGGTAGACATGTCCTTCACATAGAAAACCTGTGCCACATCATTGGCTAGGACGAATGGTTCGTCTGCATACGCAAGATTGTTGAGATCCACTGTTGTCATTCCGTACTGCGGGTCTTCCGTTACCCTTCCTCGTGTCATATTGACCCATTTGCACCGAAACAAAGGGACCTTTAAACCACGTCGATAGTCAAGTTCCCATATGTCCTGTACATAACCATAATATGTTTCCTTTTCCGTCTTGGTTTCTGCATCAAAGCGGACACCACTGTTTTGGTTGGTGCTCTTCTTATCTTGGGCGATCGTGTAAAATGTATTACCATTTATCTCGTACCCTTTGAAAGTCATTATATTCGAAGATGGTAACTGGGATAGCAAGTACATGTCATCTTCAATAGAGGTGTCATGCATGGTACGTGTCTGCAACCAGTTGGCGAAACTCCTGGTTTATTCATGTGTAATCCACTCATCAGACCGCTCCGGGTGTTTGGAGCGTAGCAAATTCTTGTGTTCATCCATATACGGAGCCACCAAGGTGGAATTCTGTAGAACTGTGTAGTGTGCTTCAGTGAGAGAATGTCCGTCCATACATATTATTTGTTCCCCTCCTAGCGTGCCTTTTCCATCCACTCTGCCCTTATGCCGCGATTCAGGAACACCAATCGGCTTAAGGTCAGGAATAAAGTCAATACAAAACTCAATGACCTCCTCATTTTGATGGCCCTTGGAGATGCTTCCTTCTGGCCTAGCACGGTTATGAACATATTTCTTTAAGACTCCCATGAACCTCTCAAAGGGGAACATATTGTGTAGAAATACAGGACCCAAAATGTTAATCTCTTCGCATAGGTGAACTAGGACGTGTGTCATGATGTTGAAGAAGGATGGTGGGAACACCAACTCGAAACTGACAAGACATTGCACCAAATCATTCTGTAACCTTGGTATGATTTCTGGATCGATTACCTTCTGAGAGATTGCATTGAGAAATGGACATAGCTTCACAATGGCTAATCGAACGTTTTCCGGTAGAAGCCCCCTCAATGCAACCGGAAGCAGTTGCGTCATAATCACGTGGCAGTCATGAGACTTTAGGTTCTGGAACTTTTTCTCTGCCATGTTTATTATTCCCTTTATATTCAACGAGAAGCCAGACGGTACCTTAATACTGAGCAGGCATTCAAAGAAGATTTCCTTCTCTTCTTTGGTAAGAGCGTAGCTTGCATGACCCTGATGTATGCCGTCTTCTCCGTGCATACGTTGCTGGTCCTCCCGTGCCTCAGGTGTATCTTTTGTCTTCCCATACACGTCCAAGAAGCCAAGCAGGGTCACACAAAGATTCTTAGTCACGTGCATCACGTCGATTGTGGAGCGGACCTCTAGGTCTTTCCAATATGGCAGGTCCCAAAATATAGATTTCTTCTTCCACATGGGTGCGCGTCCGTCTGCGCCCTTCGGAACAGGTTGTCCGCCAGGACCCTTTCCAAATATCACCTTCAAATCCTTGACCATATCATGTACATCAGCACCAGTACGGTGGCGAGGCTTCGTCCCGTGATCCGCCTCACCTTTGAAATGCTTGCCTTTCTTTCTTACGGGATGCCTGCTCAGAAGAAATTGACGATGTCCCAGGTACACATTCTTCTTACAACTATTCAAATATATACTGTCGGTATCATCCAAACAGTGCGTGCATCCGCGGTATCCCTTGTTTGTCTGTCTTGAAAGGTTACTGAGAGCAGGCCAATCATTGATGGTCACGAACAACAATGCCTTTAGGTCAAATTCTTCCCCCATGTGCTCATCCCACGCACGTACACCTGTTCCATTCCACAGTTGTAAGAGTTCTTCAACTAATGGCCTTAGGTACACATCAATGTCGTTGCCGGGTTGCTTAGGGCCTTGGATGAGCACTGGCATCATAATGAACTTCCGCTTCATGCACAACCAAGGAGGAAGGTTATACAAACATAGAGTCACAGGCCAGGTGTTATGGTTGCTGCTCTGCTCCCCAAAAGGATTAATGCCATCTGCGCTTAGACCAAACCATACGCTCCTTGCGTCATCTGCAAACTCCTTCCCGTACTTTCTTTTGATTTTTCTCCACTGCGACCCGTCAGCGGGTACTCTCAACTTTCCGTCTTTCTTATGGTCTTCTCTGTGCCATCGCATCGCCTTGGCATGCTCTTTGTTTTGGAACAAATGTTTCAACCGTGGTATTATAGGAGAATACCACATCACCTTGGCAGGAATCTTCTTCCTGGGGCGCTCGCCCTCGACATCACCAAGCTCATCGCGGCTGATCTTATAGCGCAATGCACCACATACCGAGCAAGCGTTCAAATCCTCGTACTCACCGCGGTAGAGGATGCAATCATTAGGGCATGCATGTATCTTCTTCACCTCTAACCCAAGAGGGCAGACAGCCTTCTTTGCTTCGTACGTACTCTCGGGCAATTCGTTGTCCTTTGGAAGCATATCCTTTATCATTACCAGCAACTTTCCAAATCCCTTGTCAGATACACCATTCTCTGCCTTCCATTGCAGCAATTCCAGTGTGGTGCCCAGCTTTTTCTTGTCACCTACGCAATTCGGGTACAACAATTTTTTGTGATCCTCTAACATGCGCCGCAACTTCTTCTTCTCCAAATAACTTGCGCAGTTTCTCTTTGCATCGGCAATGGCCCGACCTGGATCATCAACGGGCTCATCTGATGCCTCTTCTTCAGCTTCTTCCCGCATTGCCGGCTCAGCTTCTTCCCGCATTACCGGCTAAGCTTCTTCCCCCATTGTTGTATCATCGTATTCAGGGAACCCATGGCCAGGATAGATGTCGTCGTCCTCTTCTTCTTCATTGTCTTCCATCATAACCCCTCTTTCTCCGTGCTTGGTCCAAACATTATAGTGGGGCATGAAACTGGACTCAAACAGGTGGACGTGAATGGTTCTTGACGTAGAGTAATTGTGACCATTCTTACAGCCAGCACATGGACAAGGCATAAAACCATCCGCCCGCTTGTTTGCCTCAGCCGCAAGCAGAAAAGTATGCACGCCCTCAACAAACTGGGGAGAGCATCGGTCATCGTACATCCATTGCCGGCTCATCTTCATTACACAACACCGAATAGACCAAATTAATACAAGTTCATACATAAAGTTCATACAACACTTAAATGCAACAAACAAATAACTCTCTAGTTAAAGCATTTAAATGCAACAACAAATGCGATCAAGATTGCAACTAAGGTAACAATTGATCCAACAGCATAATGATACCAAGCCTCACTATCGATGGCATATTTTCTAATCTTTCTATTCTTCAAGCGCATTTTCTCCATCTTGATCTTGTGATCATCGACGACATCGGCAACACGCAACTCCAATTCCATCTTCTCCCCCTCAATTCTTTTCAATTTTTCTTTCAAGTACTCGTTTTCTCTTTCAACTAAATTTAACCTCTCGACAATAGGGTCGGTTGGAATTTCCGATTCACATACCTCCTAGATAAAAATATCTATGTCAACTTGATGGGCATAATTTGTCATAAACACGAAATGCAACTAATAGTTTTAAAAGAGAATATACCACATCCGAATCATAACAAGGACGAGGGCCGACGGGGACGGATATCAAAACCATGGCACTATGTATAACAAACAACGTACGGGTAAGATAATTATTACATGATTAACTATATATCCAAATCACACAAACATCATTTTTTTATATAAAATTTCATGAACAAGAGGCTCACCACAAGGTGGTGCCGGTGACGGGACGGTGTGGGCGATCGACGGTGGTTACGACGGAGATTTAGAAGGCACTAAGTAAACCACACCTACATATGCAAACTAAGTGTTATTTTTGACCTCAAATTGCATATAAATCAAATACTAGCACATATATATATTTCCTCCCAAATTACTAAACTCACAAATTAGTAACTATAGAAAGCATGGGAAGAGCTAATCTGGCAATGAGAGTTGAAAGGACAAAGTTGCTAACCTTTGTGATCATTTGAATGGATGGGGGCCTTCAAATCTTGACAAATTTTGGGCAAAATTTGTGAGGAGCTCGAGGGGAAAGGGGAAGAACAGAGGAGAAGTGAGGGGAAAGGGGAAGAACAGAGTGGCTCGGGTGGACGAAGATTTTATGGACGTCGACCTATAGTACCGGTTCGTGGCACGAACCGGTACTAAAGGTGTTGGAAGGGGCCCAGACTGACAACATCCTGCCACCACCTTCATTAGTACCGGTTCGTGGCACGAACCGGTGCTAAAGGTTAGCCACGAACCGATACTAATGAGAGCGGCCCGGCTAGCCGTTGGAACCGGCATTAATGTATACATTAGTGCCGGCTCTAATACAAACCGGCACTAATGTGCTGCACGTTTGACCCTTTTTCTACTAGTGGAATTCATTCTTTTCGGTCGCAAATGGTTACAACATTTGTCTTACATATAAGTGCTACACAAAAAATGTCGAGAAAGATGACTTTTTCATAGTAGTTATTCAACTGGATGAAAACACACATTGAAGATGGACAAATCAGATGTGCATGATTCACAGGCTGGTTATTTAGTTATGCCGATGCAATGATGCTCAGTTTGATGTGGATAATGTGCTTTCATTTTTAATGTTTTGCTTACTTGCTTATTGCTTTTCAGGGTCATTTTGATATATTTCTAAGAGCTTGTCTTTGAACAAGAGTACGCAGGCAATACTACAGTTGGGATACTTTTAGCTTGTTAGCTACACCCATTGAATAGTGTGAAATATACAGAATTACAGATAGTCGACCCTTCGAATGTAAGAATCTAGATATACTAATTTTTTCTTCATTTCTAATGTAATAATTTACCCATATAATTCATCAAATGCTAAATATTACTGTTACATTAATGCCTCGATCCTCTGTTGATAAGTTATAGAAGAACAGAGAACATGTTTGAATGTTGATTCCTCAAGTGTTCAATGCCAGGTTTTCCAAACCCTTCGAGTTGTTGTCATAGGAGGATTATCTTAACATAGAGAAACAGGAAACAAGAGAATCAATCTTAGATATGACACACACATTTATGGTGTGGAACTTTTCATTTGAAGTATTTTCTATCCTTACCTCGACGCATTTTCAAAGTTCTGCAAGGACTGAATTGTTAGATTGTTTCAATTTATATGTCAAGCTAGAAACTTGAACTTTCAAAGGTGTATCCCAGCTCACAATGCTCAAAATTGACCTTGAATTTCATGAGTCGAAATGAGATACTTTAGTCTGTGGGTCTCTAAATTTAAACTGAATTTTGGATTATTATGTTCCCTTTTTACTATGTTTCGGATACTTGTAGTAGTGTCTTGCAAATGCATGACAATAAACCTTGTATTATTTTCATTCTTATCTATATTTTAAAATCAACTGGGGGGTGGGGTGATTTCTCCTGCTTTTCTGCACTACTGACTATTAGAAGTTCATGAAATGAATGATGTACATGCATCAAAAGAAAATCTTGAAGTGGTGAAGGGATTGTTGTACTTCAATATTTGCTTTTTATTGTGCATTACAAGACATCAATATGATTTATACACTATACATGCTAATACGCTGGCAACTGAATCTTAAAAAGTCATTGACCCATTGTTTCTGAACGCGGTGACAAAACATGCAATC